>NC_092339.1:185135000-185447500 GCF_046630445.1 Rutidosis leptorrhynchoides
GGTTAATGGTGTATCCTATGAGCTACACGCATAAAAGCATCATTTTTATACAGAAGAAGCACTCGAAACGCACAAAAATAGTAGTAGCAGCAATTTTTATTTAACAACCGTTCAATGTTCTTCGATAATAACAGGCCGCCTAGCGTCATGCGAAGCCCAGAGGGCAGCTTCTATGCCTAAGACCTTAAATAAGCACGTAAGTAGCACACATGCCACGTCAGAGTTAAGCTCAAAGTCAGCCACACATCTTTCGCATAAATCAATCAATCATCATATGACACGTGTATTCGAAAATTTCAGAGGATTTGTGCCTATAAATAGGTGTTTGGGTCACCACATTACATAATTCAGTAACTTGTGGCAGAGAACAAAATTTCTCTCTCACACAGTACTTTCTCACTCCAGAACTTCACCGCTTAGCAATAACAAGCTAGACGGACCAATTCACAGTTTCATCCTGGAGAAATTAATATGGCCACCCCACGGAGAACTCGTCTGTGATCCGGATATGTATGGATTTTTTTGAGGGAAAACATCAATCAACAACACATCCTACCACACTGAGCAGTTCTAGTATTATACCAGTATATATTAGCCGTTAGCTGAAAAATGCTACCAACATATGGCGCCATCCGTTCTAAAGAATCACTTAACCATGATGAGCAAGAAAGACAATAAACAGAAGATCGTCCCTATTGAAGCCAGTATGATATACAATTGGAAAGCTGGGCGACGCAGAAAAGCAGAAACTTTAGAAGAATTGAAGCAGCAATTAAATGCATTTCCTTCATTGTTTGATATTAATCCTTCTGATGCCATAGTGGTAATTGAAGCCAAAATTGCAAATTGTGTTAGGACCCCGGAAAGTGTATAGTGTTAATGTCAAATAAGCTAAATAGAAGGTTCCTTAAAAGAGGGCTATATAAGAAACCTAAGTAGTCCTAATTAGATAGCCCTTGTATTGTAAATAAGTTTAAGAAGCTGTGGAATGTAATTTTACCGAAACTCTCTAATACCAAATCTGTTCCCCTTTATACCAAATCTCAGTCTATCTCTTATATCTTCAATTCTCACTGTGATCTGAACACATCGAGTTAGAATGAATCACATTCGGTATCATCGAATTTGATAATCTGACGTTCAGATTTATGTGAAAAAATCAGTGAAGGTTTATTAGGTGTATTACAAAGTGTTTCGATCATCATTACAGGTTTACAACAAGAATATGGAGATTCAAGCTAAATTTTAGAGTTCGTGGCTAAAATTCTCAAATTTGATCAATTCAAGCTTGTCTCCGTATTCTAGTTAGGATCAGTGGATTCAGTTAAGTTTGTGAGGTGATTTGATAACTATTTGACGGTTCAATTTCATCAATTCATCAATTCATCAATTTTGGGTGCTTTAATTCATATTCAGTATTTCAACTGCCTTACCGAGTTTGCTTCATCTCAGAAATTCATTTAAGGTGTTGCAGATACTGGAGTGTTTGTGATTCAGTCACATTCAGTTTGTTATTTTGCAGGTAATTCAAGTAGTTCCAGCAGAGATTTGATCAATTATCTAAGTTTTACACTTAGATTTGGTTTATCAACTGCTACAGTTGACATTCAGTTTCAACAAATTTAGTCCCATTGATATTTCATTTGTTACTAACTTGTTTCCTTGTGCATCAAGGTTACCGAATGTGATTCAAGTGTTAACGATTGGATTTGATTCATGTGTGTGTGATTTTTACAGAATCCGGTTACCGAAACTGAATCTCAGATATACTTGATATATCTTGAGGTTTAAGTGTTATAAGGCTTCAAATCTTGTATTTACCAAATCTGTGTGAGATACTTGTCATTTTTATCAGTTTCTGATAAAGAATTTGATATACTGAATCTGCTACATTACCAAACCAGATACTGAACCTGAATCTGCTACAGTACCGAAACCGAATCTGACATTTTGTTAGATTTTACTGAACCTGAATCTTGGATTGTGTGATATACCGAATCTTTACCGAATCTACCTCAGATTTTGTCAATATGTCTACTCAAGATACATTGATTATTGGATTAGATTCCAGATCTCCAGTATTGTTTGATGGCAAGTACAACTAGTGGCTTCATCGTATCACTCAGTACATAGACTACAAGGGTGAGAAGACAAAGTACATACGAGCTTCTTTTAAAGAAGTTTCAGTTACTGAGTTCCATCCAGAAACTGGTATGCAAATTCCATTCTATGAACTTTCTGGAGAGAAACGTGAGAGAGTTCAGGGTGATATTGAAGCTAAAAATGTCATCATGCAAGCCATCCCGTATGGGTTGTTTAAATATTGATAACAACACTACTGCTAAGGACATATGGGATGAGATCAAAAGATAATAAGAAGGTTATGACATGTCCGATGTTACAGATAACTCCGTAAAATATTATGAAAATACTGTATAATTTAGGAGTTATCAAATTCTCCACACTTAAACCTTTACTTGTCCTCAAGTAATCTTTATAAATCATGTAAATGGGTATAGAGTTGAAGTAAAATTGCAAAGTCAAAAATATGTCTAATTAAAAGTTAGCTTTTCATTATTATTAGAAGAACTAGTCTGTACCAGACCAAGGAATACAAGAGGTCCTAATGTTTATTAAATCATATTTATACAATTTGATCATCATTGGACTCTTTTGTTTTATAACTAGAATTTTTAAAAGTGTATGGTTCTCATTGGAACTCTTTTCTTTAGTTGGCCTTTTTGGGCTCTTTTACTTTTCATTTCTTTTGCTTTCATGCTTAGCATTTGCTTTACATTTGGAAATTTTTCTAAGTTGGCCCTTATTTGGGACTCTTTTGCTGCCTCAGTGGTCCATGCTTATTATGCCATATGGTAGTGGTTATAAGTTTGCAATCGTTTAACAATTTTTGGCTTTTACATCTTATCTTAAACAAGTAGTCCGATCTCGAAAATGAGAGTAGTTATATTATTATTTTAAGATTAAGTTAGTAAAAAGACATAAGTTTGACTAAGAATTTATACTTTTAAATATTTTTTTTAATTTGTACCCATTATTGTAATTACTTCAAATTTTGGGAAAAATTGTATTTTTTTAAACTTTTAAGTGAATAATCACTTCCCTCCCCACACTTAGATTATGCAATGTCCTCATTGCATTTATAATAATAAAATAGTAATAAATGAAAGACATAATTGGAAATAAGGGTAATTCTCGTTCTGTCTTGAATCGTCTTTCGTACGTTGTAATATCAAATCCTTGGGTTCGTAACCCTCTAAGTTCTGTCTTGAGGTTATTGACCTCGGTTCTGGGACGGTACTTCTCATTCAACAAGTGCTTGAATGCTGACCACGGTAGTGCGTACGCATCATCTTGTCCCACTTGCTCTAGATAGGTATTCCACCATGTTAACGCAGAACCTGTGAAGGTATGCGTAGCGTACTTCACTTTGTCCTCTTCAGTACACTTACTTATGGCAAACACCGATTCGACCTTCTCGGTCCACCGTTTCAATCCGATCGGTCCTTCGGTTCCATCAAATTCCAATGGTTTGCAGGCAGTGAATTCTTTGTAGGTGCATCCTACACGATTTCCTGTACTGCTAGATCCAAGGTTATTGTTGGTATGTAGCGCAGCTTGTACTGCGGCTATGTTTGAAGCTAGAAAAGTATGGAATTCCTCTTCATTCATATTCACGGTGTGTCGAGTAGTCGGTGCCATTTCCTTCAAAATAGTCAAATGGAACAAGTTAATCATACAGAATATTAAGAGTAGTTAATAGTATTTCGTAGCATAATATGAACTCATTTATAAAAGCTTTTTCTTCATATTAGCGTTTTATAAGTTTAAATTCGGGTAGTACCTACCCGTTAAGTTCATACTTAGTAGCTAATATACAATTCAACTACTACAATTCTATATGAAAAACTGATTATAATAATATTTCACGTTCAAACTTTTATACAATATTTTACAAACTTACAATACCGCTTATTTTACATAAAGCATGAAATATAGCACACAATAACTTTGATACAAGATAGTTGTGAAGATAATTCTAGCTAGTACACAAGTCGTTCAGCAAAGGCAATAAAGACACGTAATTCATACGTCCAGAAACAAGTCATGCATTCTGGTTTTACTAGGACTACTTCCCATCCTTGGTCTTGTCGAACATAACCGTTATGGCCGTTGATAAGACAGCGTGTTGTAACGTCGTCAAAGGGACGAGGGTTACGTAATGACCAACAGTCTCGTAATAACCTAAAAACCTCATTTCTTACCCCAATTATCGACTCCGTCACTTGTGGGAACGTTTTGTTTAATAGTTGTAGCCCGATTTTCTTTTTCTCACTTTGGTGAGAAGCGAACATTACTAACCCGTAAGCATAGCATGCTTCTTTATGTTGCATGTTAGCCGCTTTTTCTAAATCATGAAGTCCTATATTTGGATACATTGAGTCAAAATAATTTCTTAACCCGTTGCGTAAAATAGCATTTGGGTTCCCCGCAATATGTGCGTCAAAGTAAACACATCATAACTTATGGGTTTCCCAATGTGATATCCCCCATCTTTCAAACGAAAGTCTCTTATAAACCAAGACATTCTTGGAACGTTCTTCGAATGTCTTACAAACTGATTTCGCCGTAAATAGTTGTGCCGAAGAATTCTGACTGACTCTAGACAAGATTTCATCAATCATGTCTCCGGGTAGGTCTCTTAAAATATTGGGTTGTCTATCCATTTTGTGTTTTTATACTGTAAAATAGACAAGAGTTAGATTCATAAAAAAAAATACTTATTAATACAAGCAATTTTTACATATATCATAAAGCATAAGCACACTATATTACATATATTACACCACACGAATACAACTATCTTATTCCGACTCGCTCGTTTCTTCTTCTTCGGTTTTGGTTCGTTTTGCCAAGTTTCTAGGGATATATGATGTTCCCCTAATACGAGCTGTCTTTTTCCACAACGGTTTAGAAAAACCTGGTGGTTTAGAGGTTCCCGGGTCATTGTTACAACTTAAGGGCTTCGGGGGTTGACGATACATATAAAGTTCATCGGGGTTGGAATTAGATTTCTCTATTTTTATGCCCTTTCCCTTATTATTTTCTTTTGCCTTTTTAAATTCAGTAGGGGTAATTTCTATAACATCATCGGAATTCTCGTCGGAATCCGATTCATCGGAGAATTGGTAATCCTCCCAATATTTTGCTTCCTTGGCAGAAACACCATTGACCATAATTAACCTTGGTCGGTTGGTTGAGGATTTTCTTTTACTTAACCGTTTTATTATTTCCCCCACCGGTTCTATTTCCTCCTCCGGTTCCTCCTCTTCCGGTTCTGATTCTTCTTCCGGTTCTGATTCTTCTTCCGGTTCTTCTTCAGGAACTTGTGAATCAGTCCAATATATATTCGACTCTTCGTTATTATTAGGTGAGTCAATGGGATTTGTGCTAGAGGTAGACATCTATCACACAATATCAAACATGTTAAGAGATTAATATATCACATAATATATACATGTTAATAATATATAGTTTCCAACAAAAATGTTAAGCAATCATTTTTAAAGAAAACACGGTCGAAGTCCAGACTCACTAATGCATCCTAACAAACTCGATAAGACACACTAATGCAAATTTCTGGTTCTCTAAGACCAACGCTCGAATGCCAACTGAAATGTCCCGTTCTTATTGATTAAAAACGTTCCATATTAATTGATTTCGTTGCGAGGTTTTGACCTCTATATGAGACGTTTTTCAAAGACTGCATTCATTTTTAAAACAAACCATAACCTTTATTTCATAAATAAAGGTTTAAAAGCTTTACGTAGATTATCAAATAATGATAATCTAAAATATCCTGTTTACACACGACCATTACATAATGGTTTACAATACAAATATGTTACATCGAAATCAGTTTCTTGAATGCAGTTTTTACACAATATCATACAAACATGGACTCCAAATCTTGTCCTTATTTTAGTATGCAACAGCGGAAGCTCTTAGTATTCACCTGAGAATAAACATGCTTTAAACGTCAACAAAAATGTTGGTGAGTTATAGGTTTAACCTATATATATCAAATCGTAACAATAGACCACAAGATTTCATATTTCAATACACATCCCATACATAGAGATAAAAATCATTCATATGGTGAACTCTTGGTAACCGACATTAACAAGATGTATATATAAGAATATCCCCATCATTCCGGGACACCCTTCGGATATGATATAAATTTCGAAGTACTAAAGCATCCGGTACTTTGGATGGGGTTTGTTAGGCCCAATAGATCTATCTTTAGAGTTCGTGTCAATTAGGGTGTCTGTTCCCTAATTCTTAGATTACCAGACTTAATAAAAAGGGGCATATTCGATTTCGATAATTTAACCATAGAATGTAGTTTCACGTACTTGTGTCTATTTTGTAAATCATTTATAAAACCTGCATGTATTCTCATCCCAAAAATATAAGATTTTAAAAGTGGGACTATAACTCACTTTCACAGATTTTTACTTCGTCGAGAAGTTAGACTTGGCCACTGGTTGATTCACGAACCTATAACAATATATACATATATATCAAAGTATGTTCAAAATATATTTACAACACTTTTAATATATTTTGATGTTTTAAGTTTATTAAGTCAGCTGTCCTCGTTAGTAACGTACAACTAGTTGTCCACAGTTAGATGTACAGAAATAAATCGATAAATATTATCTTAAATCAATCCACGACCCAGTGTATAAGTATCTCAGTATTGATCACAACTCAAAATATATATATTTTGGAATCAACCTCAACCCTGTATAGCTAACTCCAACATTCACATATAGAGTGTCTATGGTTGTTCCGAAATATATATAGATGTGTCAACATGATAGGTCGAAACATTGTATACGTGTCTATGGTATCTCAAGATTACATAATATACAATACAAGTTGATTAAGTTATGGTTGGAATAGATTTGTTACCAATTTTCACGTAGCTAAAATGAGAATAATTATCCAATCTTGTTTTACCCATAACTTCTTCATTTTAAATCCGTTTTGAGTGAATCAAATTGCTATGGTTTCATATTGAACTCTATTTTATGAATATAAATAGAAAAATTATAGGTTTATAGTTGGAAAAAATAATTTACAAGTCGTTTTTGTAAAGGTAGTCATTTCAGTCGAAAGAACGATGTCTAGATGACCATTTTAGAAAACATAATTCCACTTTGAGTTTAACCATAATTTTGGGATATAGTTTCATGTTCATAATAAAAATCATTTTCCCAGAATAACAACTTTTAAATCAAAGTTTATCATAGTTTATAATTAACTAACCCAAAATAGCCCGCGGTGTTACTATGACGGCGTAAATCCGGTTTTACGGTGTTTTTCGTGTTTCCAGGTTTTAAATCATTAAGTTAGCATATCATATAGATATAGAACATGTGTTTAGTTGATTTTAAAAGTCAAGTTAGAAGGATTAACTTTTATTTGCGAACAAGTTTAGAATTAACTAAACTATGTTCTAGTGATTACAAGTTTAAAACTTCGAATAAGATAGCTTTATATGTATGAATCGAATGATGTTATGAACATCATTACTACCTCAAGTTCCTTGGATAAACCTACTGGAAATGAGAAAAATAGATCTAGCTTCAAAGGATCCTTGGATGGCTTGAAAGTTCTTGAAGCAGAATCATGACACGAAAACAATTTCAAGTAAGATTTCCACTCGAAATAAGATTGTTATAGTTATAGAAATTGAATTAAAGTTTGAATATGATTATTACCTTGTATTAGAAAGATAACCTACTATAAGTAACAAAGGTTTCTTGATCTTGGATGATTACTTGGAATGGATTTAGAAAACTTGGAAGTAAACTTGCAATCTTGGAAGTATTCTTGATTTTATGAAACTAGAACTTTTGGAATTTATGAAGAACACTTAGAACTTGAAGATAGAACTTGAGAGAGATTAATTAGATGAAGAAAATTGAAGAATGAAAGTGTTTATAGGTGTTTTTGATCGTTGGTGTATGGATTAGATATAAAGGATATGTAATTTTGTTTTCATGTAAATAAGTCATGAATGATTACTCATATTTTTGTAATTTTATGAGATATTTCATGCTAGTTGCCAAATGATGGTTCCCACATGTGTTAGGTGACTCACATGGGCTGCTAAGAGCTGATCATTGGAGTGTATATACCAATAGTACATACATCTAAAAGCTGTGTATTGTACGAGTACGAATACGGGTGCATACGAGTAGAATTGTTGATGAAACTGTACGAGGATGTAATTGTAAGCATTTTTGTTAAGTAGAAGTATTTTGATAAGTGTCTTGAAGTCTTTCAAAAGTGTATGAATACATATTAAAACACTACATGTATATACATTTTAACTGAGTCGTTAAGTCATCGTTAGTCGTTACATGTAAATGTTGTTTTGAAACCTTTAGGTTAACGATCTTGTTGAGTGTTGTTAACCCATTGTTTATTATAACAAATGAGATATTAAATTGTTATATTATCTTGATATTATGATATATAATATATCTTAGTATGATATATATACAGTTAAATGTCGTTACAACGATAATCGTTACATATATGTCTCGTTTCGAAATCATTAAGTTAGTAGACTTATTTTTACATATGTATTTCATTGTTAATACACTTAATAATATATTTAATTATCGTTTAACATAATTAACCAAGTGTATCAATATCTTAATATGATTCATATGTACCTAGTAAGACGTTGTTATAACGATAATAGTTATATATATCGTTTTCGAGTTTCTTAAATTAATAGTCTCATTTTTATGTATATAACTCATTGTTAAAATACCTAATGAGATACATACTTATAATAAAATCATGTTAACTATATATATAACCATATATATGTCATCGTATAGTTTTTACAAGTTTTAATGTTCGTGAATCACCGGTCAACTTGGGTGGTCAATTGTCTATATGAAACCTATTTCAATTAATCAAGTCTTAACAAGTTTGATTGCTTAACATGTTAGAAACACTTAATCATGTAAATAGCAATTTTATTTAATATATATATAAATATAAACATGGAAAAGTTCGGGTCACTACAGTACCTACCCGTTAATTAAATTTCGTCCCGAAATTTTAAGCAGTTGGAGGTGTTGACGTATCTTCTGGAAATAAATGCGAGTATTTCTTCTTCATCTGATCTTCACGCTCCCAGGTGAACTCGGGTCCTCTATGAGCATTCCATCGAACCTTAACAATTGGTATCTTGTTTTGTTTAAGTCTCTTAACCTCACGATCCATTATTTCGACGGGTTCTTCAATGAATTGAAGTTTTTTATTGATTTGGATTTCGTCCAATGAAATAGTGAGATCTTCTTTAGCAAAACATTTCTTCAAATTTGAGATGTGGAAAGTGTTATGTACAGCCGCGAGTTGTTGAGGTAGCTCCAGTTGGTAAGCTACTGGTCCGACACGATCTATAATCTTGAATGGTCCAATGTACCTTGGATTTAGTTTCCCCCGTTTACCAAATCAAACGACGCCTTTCCAAGGTGAAACCTTAAGCATGACCATTTCTCCAATTTCAAACTCTATATCTTTTCTTTTACTGTCCGCGTAGCTCTTTTGTCGACTCTGGGTTTTCAATCTTTGTTGAATTTGGATGATTTTCTCGGTAGTTTCTTGTATTATCTCCGGACCCGTAATCTGTCTATCCCCCACTTCACTCCAACAAATCAGAGACCTGCACTTTCTACCATAAAGTGCTTCAAACGGTGCCATCTCAATGCTTGAATGGTAGCTGTTGTTGTAGAAAAATTCTGCTAACGGTAGATGTCGATCCCAACTGTTTCCGAAATCAATAACACAAGCTCGTAGCATGTCTTCAAGCGTTTGTATCGTCCTTTCGCTCTGCCCATCAGTTTATGGATGATAGGCAGTACTCATGTCTAGACGAGTTCCCAATGCTTGCTGTAATGTCTGCCAGAATCTTGAAATAAATCTGCCATCCCTATCAGAGATAATAGAGATTGGTATTCCATGTCTGGAGACGACTTCCTTCAAATACAGTCGTGCTAACTTCTCCATCTTGTCATCTTCTCTTATTGGAAGGAAGTGTGCTGACTTGGTGAGACGATCAACTATTACCCAAATAGTATCATAACCACTTGCAGTCCTTGGCAATTTAGTAATGAAATCCATGGTAATGTTTTCCCATTTCCATTCCGGGATTTCAGGTTGTTGTAGTAGACCTGATGGTTTCTGATGTTCAGCTTTGACCTTAGAACACGTCAAACATTCTCCTACATATTTAGCAATATCGGCTTTCATACGTGGCCACCAAAAATGTTTCTTAAGATCCTTGTACATCTTCCCCGTTCCAGGATGTATTGAGTATCTGGTTTTATGAGCTTCTCTAAGTACTATTTCTCTCATATCTCCAAATTTTGGTACGCAAATTCTTTCAGCCCTATACCGGGTTCTGTCTTCCCGAATATTAAGATGCTTCTCCGATCCTTTGGGTATTTCATCCTTTAAATTTGCCTCTTTTAAAACTCCTTGTTGCTCCTCCTTTATTTGAGTAGTAAGGTTAGTGTGAATCATTATATTCATAGATTTTACTCGAATGGGTTCTCTGTCCTTTCTGCTCAAGGCGACGGCTACCACATTTGCCTTCCCCGGGTGGTAACGAATCTCAAAGTCGTAATCATTCAACAATTCAATCCACCTACGCTGCCTCATATTCAGTTGTTTCTGATTAAATATGTGTTGAAGACTTTTGTGGTCGGTATATATAATACTTTTGACCCCATATAAGTAGTGCCTCCAAGTCTTTAATGGAAAAACAACCGCGCCTAATTCCAAATCATGCGTCGTATAATTTTGCTCGTGAATCTTCAATTGTCTAGATGCATAAGCAATCACCTTCGTCCGTTGCATTAATACACAACCGAGACCTTGCTTTGATGCGTCACAATAAATCACAAAATCATCATTCCCTTCAGGCAATGACAATATAGGTGCTGTAGTTAGCTTTTTCTTCAATAATTGAAACGCCTTCTCTTGTTCATCCTTCCATTCAAATTTCTTCCCTTTATGCATTAATGCAGTCAAGGGTTTTGCTATTTTGGAGAAATCTTGGATGAATCTTCTGTAGTAACCAGCCAATCCTAAAAATTGACGTATATGCTTCGAAGTTTTTGGGGTTTCCCACTTTTCAATGGTTTCGATCTTTGCCGGGTCCACCTAGATACCTTCTTTGTTCACTATGTGACCGAGGAATTGAACTTCTTCCAACCAAAATGCACACTTTGAAAACTTAGCGTACAATTTTTCTTTCCTCAATACTTCTAGCACTTTTCTCAAATGTTCTTCGTGCTCTTGATCATTCTTTGAGTAAATAAGTATGTCATCGATGAAAACAATGACAAACTTGTCAAGATATGGCCCACACACTCGGTTCATAAGGTCCATGAACACAGCTGGTGCGTTAGTCAATCCAAACGGCATAACCATAAACTCGTAATGACCATAACGCGTCCTAAAAGCAGTTTTTGGAATATCATCCTCCTTTACTCGCATTTGATGATATCCAGAACGTAAATCGATCTTCGAATAAACTGACGAGCCTTGTAGTTGATCAAATAAGTCGTAAATTCTCGGCAGTGGATAACGGTTTTTGATGGTAAGTTTGTTCAACTCTCTGTAGTCAATACACAACCTAAATGTACCATCCTTCTTCTTGACAAACAAAATAGGAGCTCCCCATGGTGATGTGCTTGGTCGAATGAAACCACGTTCTAATAATTCTTGTAGTTGGCTTTGCAGTTCTTTCATCTCGCTGGGTGCGAGTCTATAAAGAGCACGAGCTATTGGTGCAGCTCCGGGTACAAGATCTATTTGAAATTCAATAGATCGATGTGGAGGTAGTCCCGGTAATTCTTTCGGAAATACATCGGGAAATTCTTTTGCGACGGGAACATCATTGATGCTCTTTTCTTCAGTTTGTACTTTCTCGACGTGTGCTAGAACAGCATAGCAACCTTTTATTATTAGTTTTTGTGCCTTCAAATTACTAATAAGATGTAGCTTCATGTTGACCTTTTCTCCGTACACCATTAAGGGTTCTCCTTCTTTTCGTACAATGCGAATTGCATTTTTATAACATACGATCTCTGCTTTCACCTTCTTCAGCTAGTCCATGCCAACTATTACATCAAAACTCCCTAACTCTACTGGTATCAAATCAATCTTAAATATTTCGCTACCCAGTTTAATTTCTCGATTCCGGCATATATTATCTGCTGAAATTAATTTACCGTTTGCTATTTCGAGTAAAAATTTACTATCCAATGGCGTCAATGGACAACTTAATTTAGCACAAAAATCTCTACTCATATAGCTTCTATCCGTACCCGAATCAAATAAAACGTAAGCAGATTTATTGTCAATAAGAAACGTACCCGTAACAAGCTCCGGGTCTTCCTGTGCCTCTGCCGCATTAATATTGAAAACTCTTCCGCAGCCTTGTCCATTCGTGTTCTCCTGGTTCGGGCAATTTCTAATAATGTGGCCCGATTTTCCACATTTATAACAAACTACATTGGCAAAACTTGCTCCGACACTACTTGCTCCGCCATTACTCGTTTCGACATCATTTGTTCCTTTCGTTCTGTTAACCCCTGGTCCGTAGACCTCACACTTCGCCGCGCTATGACCATTTCTTTTACAGTTGTTGCAAAATTTGGTGCAGAACTCCGAGTGATACTTTTCACACCTTTGGCATAGCTGCTTCTGATTGTTGTTGTTGTTGTTGCGGTTGTTATTGTTGTTGGGATGATTGTTGTAGTTGTTGTTGTTGTTGTTGTTGTTATTATTGTTGTTGGGCCGTTTGTTGTAGTTGCGATTGATGTTGCGATTGTTGGGATAATTGTTGCGATTATTATTGTAATTGCTGTTGTTGTTGAATTGGTGATTCTTATCACCGTTTTCCTCTCACTTTCTTTTGACTTGCTTCACATTGGCCTCTTCAGCCGTCTGTTCTTTAATTCTTTCCTCAATCTGGTTCACTAGTTTGTGAGCCATTCTACATGCCTGTTGTATGGAGGCGGGATCGTGTGAACTTATAGCTTCTTGGATTCTTTCCGGTAATCCTTTCACAAACGCGTCGATCTTCTCTTCCTCATCTTCGAACGCTCCCGGACACAATAGGCACAATTCTGTGAATCGTCTTTTGTACGTGGTAATATCAAATCCTTGGGTTCGTAACCCTTTAAGTTCTGTCTTGAGCTTATTGACCTTGGTTCTGGGACGGTACTTCTCGTTCATCAAGTGCTTGAATGCTGACCACGGTAGTGCGTACGCATCATCTTGTCCCACTTGCTCTAGATAGGTATTCCACCATGTTAACGCAGAACCTGTGAAGGTATGCGTAGCGTACTTCACTTTGTCCTCTTCAGTACACTTACTTATGGCAAACACCGATTCGACCTTCTCGGTCCACCGTTTCAATCCGATCGGTCCTTTGGTTCCATCAAATTCCAAAGGTTTGCAGGCAGTGAATTCTTTGTAGGTGCATCCTACACGATTTCTTGTACTGCTAGATCCAAGGTTATTGTTGGTATGTAGCGCAGCATGTACTGCGGCTATGTTTGAAGCTAGAAAAGTACGGAATTCCTCTTCATTCATATTCACGGTGTGTCGAGTAGTCGGTGCCATTTCCTTCAAAATAGTCAAATGGAACAAGTTAATCATACAAAATATTAAGAGTAGTTAATAGTATTTCGTAGCATAATATGAACTCATTTATAAAAGCTTTTTCTTCATATTAGCATTTTATAAGTTTAAATTCGGGTAGTACCTACCCGTTAAGTTCATACTTAGTAGCTAATATACAATTCAACTGCTACAATTCTATATGAAAAACTGATTATAATAATATTTCACGTTCAAACTTTTATACAATTTTTTACAAACTTACAATACCGCTTATTTTACATAAAGCATGAAATATAGCACACAATAACTTTGATACAAGATAGTTGTGAAGATAATTCTAGCTAGTACACAAGTCGTTCAGCAAAGGCAATAAAGACACGTAATTCATACGTCCAGAAACAAGTCATGCATTCTGGTTTTACTAGGACTACTTCCCATCCTTGGTCTTGTGGAACATAACCGTTATGGCCATTGATAAGACAGCGTGTTGTAACGTCGTCAAAGGGACGAGGGTTACGTAATGACCAACAGTCTCGTAATAACCTAAAAACCTCATTTCTTACCCCAATTACCGACTCCATCACTTGTGGGAACGTTTTTTTAATAGTTGTAGCCCGATGTTCTTTTTCTCACTTTGGTGAGAAGCGAACATTACTAACCCGTAAGCATAGCATGCTTCTTTATGTTGCATGTTAGCCGCTTTTTCTAAATCATGAAGTCCTATATTAGGATACATTGAGTCAAAATAATTTCTTAACCCGTTGCGTAAAATAGCATTTGGGTTCCCCGCAATATATGCGTCAAAGTAAACACATCGTAACTTATGGGTTTCCCAATGTGATATCCCCCATCTTTCAAACGAAAGTCTCTTATAAACCAAGACATTCTTGGAACGTTCTTCGAATGTCTTACAAACTGATTTGGCCGTAAATAGTTGTGCCGAAGAATTCTGACCGACTCTAGACAAGATTTCATCAATCATGTCTCCGGGTAGGTCTCTTAAAATATTGGGTTGTCTATCCATTTTGTGTTTTTATACTGTAAAATAGACAAGAGTTAGATTCATAAAAAAAAATACTTATTAATACAAGCAATTTTTACATATATCATAAAGCATAAGCACACTATAATACATATATTACACCACACGAATACAACTATCTTATTCCGACTCGCTCGTTTCTTCTTCTTCGGTTTTGGTTCGTTTTGCCAAGTTTCTAGGGATATATGATGTTCCCCTAATACGAGCGGTGGTTTTCCACAACGGTTTAGAAAAACCTGGTGGTTTAGAGGTTCCCTGGTCATTGTTACAACTTAAGGGCTTCGGGGTTGACGATACATATAAAGTTCATCGGGGTTGGAATTAGATTTCTCTATTTTTATGCCCTTTCCCTTATTATTTTCTTTTGCCTTTTTAAATTCAGTTGGGGTAATTTCTATAACGTCATCGGAATTCTCGTCGGAATCTGATTCATCGGAGAATTGGTAATCCTCCCAATATTTTGCTTCCTTGGCGGAAACACCATTGACCATAATTAACCTTGGTCGGTTGGTTGAAGATTTTCTTTTACTTAACCGTTTTATTATTTCCCCCACCGGTTCTATTTCTTCCTCCGGTTCCTCCTCTTCCGGTTCTGATTCTTCTTCTGGTTCTGATTCTTCTTCCGGTTCTTCTTCGGGAACTTGTGAATCAGTCCAATATATATTCGACTCTTCGTTATTATTAGGTGAGTCAATGGGATTTGTGCTAGAGGTAGACATCTATCACACAATATCAAACATGTTAAGAGATTAATATATCACATAATATACATGTTAAAAATATATAGTTTCCAACAAAAATGTTAAGCAATCATTTTTAAAGAAAACACGGTCGAAGTCCAGACTCACTAATGCATCCTAACAAACTCGATAAGACACACTAATGCAAATTTCTGGTTCTCTAAGACCAACGCTCGGATACCAACTGAAATGTCCCGTTCTTATTGATTAAAAACGTTCCATATTAATTGATTTCGTTGCGAGGTTTTGACCTCTATATGAGACATTTTTCAAAGACTGCATTCATTTTTAAAACAAACCATAACCTTTATTTCATAAATAAAGGTTTAAAAAGCTTTACGTAGATTATCAAATAATGATAATCTAAAATATCCTGTTTAAACACGACCATTACATAATGGTTTACAATACAAATATGTTACATCGAAATCAGTTTCTTGAATGCAGTTTTTACACAATATCATACAAACATGGACTCCAAATCTTGTCCTTATTTTAGTATGCAACAGCGGAAGCTCTAAGTATTCACCTGAGAATAAACATGCTTTAAACGTCAACAAAAATGTTGGTGAGTTATAGGTTTAACCTATATATATCAAATCGTAACAATAGACCACAAGATTTCATATTTCAATACACATCCCATACATAGAGATAAAAATCATTCATATGGTGAACACCTGGTAACCGACATTAACAAGATGCATATATAAGAATATCCCCATCATTCTGGGACACCCTTCGGATATGATATAAATTTCGAAGTACTAAAGCATCCGGTACTTTGGATGGGGTTTGTTAGGCCCAATAGATCTATCTTTAGAGTTCGCGTCAATTAGGGTGTCTGTTCCCTAATTCTTAGATTACCAGACTTAATAAAAAGGGGCATATTTGATTTCGATAATTCAACCATAGAATGTAGTTTCACGTACTTGTGTCTATTTTGTAAATCATTTATAAAACCTGCATGTATTCTCATCCCAAAAATATTAGATTTTAAAAGTGGGACTATAACTCACATTCACAGATTTTTACTTCGTCGGGAAGTAAGACTTGGCCACTGGTTGATTCACGAACCTATAACAATATATACATATATATCAAAGTATGTTCAAAATATATTTACAACACTTTTAATATATTTTGATGTTTTAAGTTTATTAAGTCAGCTGTCCTCGTTAGTAACGTACAACTAGTTGTCCACAGTTAGATGTACAGAAATAAATCGATAAATATTATCTTGAATCAATCCACGACCCAGTGTATACGTATCTCAGTATTGATCATAACTCAAACTATATATATTTTGGAATCAACCTCAACCCTGTATAGCTAACTCCAACATTCACATATAGAGTGTCTATGGTTGTTCCGAAATATATATAGATGTGTCGACATGATAGGTCGAAACATTGTATACGTGTCTATGGTATCTCAAGATTACATAATATACAATACAAGTTGATTAAGTTATGGTTGGAATAGATTTGTTACCAATTTTCACGTAGCTAAAATGAGAAAAATTATCCAATCTTGTTTTACCCATAACTTCTTCATTTTAAATCCGTTTTGAGTGAATCAAATTGATATGGTTTCATATTGAACTCTATTTTATGAATATAAATAGAAAAATTATAGGTTTATAGTCAGAAAAAGTAAGTTACAAGTCATTTTTGTAAAGGTAGTCATTTCAGTCGAAAGAACGACGTCTAGATGCCCATTTTAGAAAGCATACTTCCACTTTGAGTTTAACCATAATTTTTGGATATAGTTTCATGTTCATAATAAAAATCATTTTCCCAGAATAACAACTTTTAAAACAAAGTTTATCATAGTTTTTAATTAACTAACCCAAAACAGCCCGCGGTGTTACTACGACGGCGTAAATCCGGTTTTACGGTGTTTTTCGTGTTTCCAGGTTTTAAATCATTAAGTTAGCATATCATATAGATATAGAACATATGTTTAGTTGATTTTAAAATTCAAGTTAGAAGGATTAACTTTTATTTGCGAACAAGTTTAGAATTAACTAAACTATGTTGTAGTGATTACAAGTTTAAACCTTCGAATAAGATAGCTTTATATGTATGAATCGAATGATGTTATGAACATCATTACTACCTCAAGTTCCTTGGATAAACCTACTGGAAATGAGAAAAATAGATCTATCTTCAAAGGATCCTTGGATGGCTTGAAAGTTCTTGAAGCAGAATCATGACACGAAAACAATTTCAAGTAAGATTTTCACTCGAAATAAGATTGTTATAGTTATTGAAATTGAATTAAAGTTTGAATATGATGATTACCTTGTATTAGAAAGATAACCTACTGTAAGTAACAAAGGTTTCTTGATCTTGGATGATTACTTGGAATGGATTTAGAAAACTTGGAAGTAAACTTGCAATCTTGGAAGTATTCTCGATTTTATGAAACTAGAACTTTTGGAATTTATGAAGAACACTTAGAACTTGAAGATAGAACTTGAGAGAGAACAATTAGATGAAGCAAATTGAAGAATGAAAGTGTTTATAGGTGTTTTTGGTCGTTGGTGTATGGATTAGATATAAAGGATATGTAATTTTGTTTTCATGTAAATAAGTCATGAATGATTACTCATATTTTTGTAATTTTATGAGATATTTCATGCTAGTTGCCAAATGATGGTTCCCACATGTGTTAGATGACTCACATGGGCTGCTAAGAGATGATCATTGGAGTGTATATACCAATATTACATACATCTAAAAGCTGTGTATTGTACGAGTACGAATACGGGTGCATACGAGTAGAATTGTTGATGAAACTGAACGAGGATGTAATTTTAAGCATTTTTGTTAAGTAGAAGTATTTTGATAAGTGTCTTGAAGTCTTTCAAAAGTGTATGAATACATATTAAAACACTACATGTATATACATTTTAACTGAGTCGTTAAGTCATCGTTAGTCGTTACATGTAAATGTTGTTTTGAAACCTTTAGGTTAACGATCTTGTTGAGTGTTGTTAACCCATTATTTATTATAACAAATGAGATGTTAAATTGTTATATTATCATGATATTATGATATATAATATATCTTAGTATGATATATATACAGTTAAATGTCGTTACAACGATAATCGTTACATATATGTCTCGTTTCGAAATCATTAAGTTAGTAGTCTTATTTTTACATATGTATTTCATTGTTAATACACTTAATAATATATTTACTTATCATTTAACATAATTAACCAAGTGTATCAATATCTTAATATGATTCATATGTACCTAGTAAGACGTTGTTATAACGATAATCGTTATATATATCGTTTTCGAGTTTCTTAAATTAATAGTCTCATTTTTATGTATATAACTCATTGTTAAAATACCTAATGAGATACATACTTATAATAAAATCATGTTAACTATATATATAACCATATATATGTCATCGTATAGTTTTTACAAGTTTTAACGTTCGTGAATCACCGGTCAACTTGGGTGGTCAATTGTCTATATGAAACCTATTTCAATTAATCAAGTCTTAACAAGTTTGATTGCTTAACATGTTGGAAACACTTAATCATGTAAATAGTAATTTCATTTAATATATATATAAATATAAACATGGAAAAGTTCGGGTCACTACAGGTTGCACGACTCATTCTTCCATCGGGATCACTCCTTAGGCTTATTTTCCTCAGACTTAATCTTCTCAATCTCATTTAACATTTTAATTTGTTCTAAGAAATTCAATGTGGTGTTAAGACTTGTGGGGAATGACATTTCAAATTGAACATTTAAATCCTGAATTTTCCTCGTCACTTACCCACTAATCTTATATTGTTCTTTTATGAATTCCGTCACTATTTTATCAACGGTAAGCTCATCATCAGCCTCTTTATCAACTTTAACCATCTTCTCATTTGCTCACGGAACTCTAGTTCTAGGCATTAGCATAAGAGATTCAATAAGAGCACCATAATGAATGATTAAAGTATTATTTGCATAGTTAATCGTAGAATGAGCTGTAGCTAAAAACGGCGATCCTAAAATTAGAGGAGTTATCGGATCTTCTTCCATGTCCATAACCACAAAATCAATCTTATAAAAAGCATAACTAACAATGATTTCAACTTCTTTAACAATCCCCAACAGCTTTTGTAAACGGATATCAGCAAAGCAAACAATCCCTTGGATAGGTTCCAAAGATGGCAATCCTAAGGGATTGTAGACAGAAAACGGCATCACATTAATGTTAGAACCAGTATCGGCTAATCCAATGATAGGAATGTGACCACAAATTAAGCAAGGAACTTGGAATTCTCCAGGATCAGCACACATAACGGGATATTCGGGTGTTTCGGATGGTTCTAATGGCTCAACAGTGAATGAATAAAAAGGACGGAAGCCTTCCTTTCTTCTTTCTTCTAATTGCTTCATAGTTTCATCTAACCAATCTTCTTTATTATCACACTCAGATTTCTCACTAGTAACTTCATCATTTTCACTAGCCTTCTCATATCAAACAATTTATGCCAAAAAATAACATCATCACGATCAAGACCTTGAATTTTAGCATCTTTTGATTTATCTTCTTCATCAGCAGTTAACTTCTTAATTTCTTGATCACAATCCTCTTCTTCCATTTCATATTCCCATAAGAATCTTAAACCAAGTTCATAAGTTTCAACCCTTTTTACTTCTCTAACCACATTAACTTTCTTAAAACGAACCTCTTTAGAAATTTTAGATTCAGCTGGAACTTTTCCTTCGACAAGTTTGAATAATTTAGTAATATTGCATTCAAAGTTTTGAATGGACGCTTGATGATTATTTTGCACTTGGGAAAGTTGAGCTTTTATTTTATTATTAGATTCATTTTGATTCTTGATAAAAGTTAGGATGCTTTCTTCAAGATTGGGTTTCTTCTCGGATTGAGTATTAGGAGACGAGTTTGGAATGAAGGGCGCTCTAACAGGAAAGAAACCAGGTGGATTCTTATTATTATTAGGATAAGGTGTATTATAATTATTAAGGTAGTTCGGATTTCATTGATATTGATTCACATAAGAGACATTTTCAACCTGGTCCATAGTAAGACTAGCAACACAATCTTTTGTAGCATGAGGACCTTGGCATTTTTCACAACCTACTAAAATGATATGTATTTCTTTCGTAAGCTTTTCAATTTGCCTTCCTAGATTACCTAACTGTGCATTCATGGCTTTAATCATATCTTCATAATCATAACTAACAGATTTAACAGAACAGGAAATGTCTAAGTCTTCGTGCCATTCATGGGAGTGAGCATCTAACTTATTAATTAATTTTTCAGCTTCTTCGGCAGTTTTACTCATGATAATTCCTCGAGCAGACGTATCAATCTCTCTTCTTGTAGCTATGTCACTACCTTTATAGAAAGTAGTTACCTTTTTAAATTTATCTAAGCCATGTTGTGGACAAACCCTAAGCAATTGACCAAATCTAACCCAAGCAGAGTAAAATGTTTCATTAGTTTTTTGATGAAAGTTAGCAATTTCAGTTTGAAGGGTGACAGTTTTGGATACGGGAAAGAAAGGAGTTAAAAAAATTTTCAACCATAGTATCCCAACTAGTGATATCTCCTTCGGGCAACGAATTTAACCACTCTTTAGCTTCATATTTTAACGACCATGGAAATAAGCGAAGATAAATTACATTACTTTCAACATTAGAGATATTAAACAGATTGTAAATATCCTTGAAGTTTCGAATGTGAGCATTAGCATCTTCTTTTTCAGTACCCCTAAATTGATTATCCTTAAGTAAGTGAAAGATAGGACCCTTAATGTCAAAATTTTCTTTTATAGTTGGCTGAGTAATGGCGTGACCTAATCCTTCTCAAACTATTTTCATTAATGCTTCCATTGAACTTTCGGAATCCATTTCAATGTCTGAATCAAAAAGAGTTACTAAATTAGCATCAGGACTAGATGGTGTACTAGACAGTGGACTATCATTAGTGTGAGAAGTAGTTTCTTCATCAAAATTTAATTTCCTAACAATATTCGGCTCTTTAGAATGTTTGAATAATATATCGGGATTGGGTAACATGTCTTCTAAGATGAGATTCTTGGATCGGGTATTCATATGATCTAAAATCATAAAAAGAAATATTTTAGGAGAAAATGTTTTAAACTTAAAGGGATATGAACAATTTAATTTTAAATTTATAATAATTCCTTTTCTTATTATGGGTTTTATGTTTATGAGGATATTTCGGAAATATGTTAGTATATTAATAGAATTTAAATTGATAAATATTAATAACATAATTATAAATATAAATATTAAATAACAACTTTTATCGCATAACAACGAATAATCAAACATAAACGGCCTATTGAATCTTTCAATACTTAAGTGACCGTCAGCGTCTCGGTTCGAGCAGGAGCCTTTAAATTGGAACCCCAGAAACCCTCCCCTAAAGGAAGACTGTCATCACCCGTTTTCAAAAAATATCAATAACCAAAATATATTTACCTCGCTCCCCGGCAGCGGCGCCAAAAACTTGATGTGTCAGAAGTGTGTGCAGTAGTGCTTAATCTTTTATTTCAACTTTTAAATTTATTTAACCTTTTATTAATACACTTTAACACCTTAACGAGCAACAAAACCCGATCAGATGTGGTATTTTAGGTTATCATCCCAAGGAAGCGTAGATGCATTATAAGTTAGTTTATTATATAGTTTAATTCTTATTAAAGAACTAAAGATAGATTTTTATATTTTTTAATGATTATAGATTCTATATCTCTTAGGAAAGAGATGATTTAAAGTAAACAAAATAATGAAATAGAATAACAAGGAATTGAAGATTCAAAATAAACAATTATAAATAAAAGCAGTTACATGAACGAATACTTATACAGGAATCATATTAGGCAAGTTTTATGACTTATATTAACAAAAATCAAGATAATAATCATAGACCAACTATTATCCTTACATAGGTTAAGACAAGTGTTGCATATCATTCAATAGGCAGGACTTAAAGCATATGCTAGACACGTGATGTGCATGACTAAAATCTCAATTCTTAATGTTCATTTCAATTATATGATACATATCAACCTTATGATGCGGATTAACATGCAAATAGATTGACAAATTATATAAGCTATTAAACACCAAGTAGATTAACTCAAGTTACTAGCTGAAAGTCAATTACTAGTAAGTTTTCATGCAATAATTAATTAAACATATCTAAACAAAGGATCTTTGATTAAGACTAACAATACCAAACTGTATTATACAAGTGTAAATCAAATTAAACAAGTTGATCACTATTATGTTGTTTAACCTAGTTGCATGCAATTCAATTTAACAAGTTTGATGGACTAGATCTAAACAAGTAGCATGAATCGAATAATAGATCATCGGATTAAGTATTTGATGTTATGCGAGGTGTATATGAAATAGCTTATATTTTACTAGGAAATACTATTAAATATGATACAATTTTACACAAGATATTTATTTATTTATAGAATGGATATACCTAAACCTTGCTACAACACTTATAGGCAGTGTACCTAATCATACAGTAGTGTAGTTTTTAGTAAGTTCTGTTCATTCCACAGGGAAATCTTTTAAACAAAGCTTAACGCTATATTAGTTTTATCATATAAAAATACAAATATATATAAGTAATATTATTATTATAAAAAGGGGGTTTTTACCGTTTAATGACCGGTTTATCGATTTTAAAACTTAAGTCGCAGTTAAAACCTAATGTAAAATATTAAATAAATAAAAGACTTAATTTAAAGCGTAAAATAAATAACGATAATGAAATTGCAATAAATAAAAGTGCGATGAAATAAAATTGCGATAATTAAAAAGTGCGATAATTAAAAGTGCAATTAAATACAATGACAATAAATAAAAATATGATAATTAGAAGTGCAATTAAATATGAAAATAAAGGAATTATGCTTATTTAAACTTCCGTAATCATGATGTTCGACGTGTTGATTTTAGTTTATTCCCATGGGTTAATTATTCTTTGTCCTGGATTATTCAATATGTCCGTCTGGTTTTTATCCATAACAGTCCATCAGTCATAAATATAAAGTGCGAGTGTCCTCGTCAAATTATCCTTATACCCGAAGTCAAATATTCCAACTAATTGGGGACTTAAACTGTAACAAGGTTTTAATACTTTGTTTAATAATTACACCAGGATATCGACTGCGTGTAACCCAAGGTTTTAATACTTTGTTATCAATTATGTCAAGTGTCCTTGTACATAATTTCACCCCTGTTTTAATAATTCCATAGACTATTAATCCATTCCCATGTCCGGTTAAATGAACGATTATTCGTACATATAAATATCCCGCCCATCGTGTCCGATTGAGTGTATATGGTTATTTATAGGTATGTTCAATTGTAGATTTTTATATTAAAATTAACAAACTATCATTTATTTAAACAAATATAAAGCCCATTAATAGCCCATAGTATAATTTCCACAAGTGTCGTTCTTTTGTCCAAACCCCAATTATGGTACAAAGCCCAATTACCCAATTTTAGTATTTAGCCCAACATCATGATTACTTCGGCATTAAATAAGCATAATAATAACTTAGCTACGAGACATTAATGAAAATAACATAAACATAACTTACAGTGGGTGTTATTAGCGTAGTGGTACACGGACAGAGTTTCGACTTACAAAACCTTAAAACATTCGACTAATCGATCCTTATTATTATCACTAACTTAAAATTAAAATTACAAATTGAGATTACGATTTGGAGTGATACTTGATACATAAAAATGGGGAAAGAAAAATATATATAAAATATAAAAGGTATATCTAAATCGTCGAAATGCATGTTCTTTTATAGGCAGAGAGTGCTCCGCGAGTGCGGCCTTTTTGGGCTTCAAAGCTCTGCGAGTGCAGAGGTCATGATTCCAGCTCATCCAAGTTTGGATCTTAGTCTGCCGACGGATTTTATTATAAATATAATATAAATATATAATTTATATAATTAATTATATATTATATTATATTTATATACATAATTAATTTATAATTTCTGATCCGTTGCGTCGTACATTGAAAGCTGGTTCATGTCTCGGTTCCGGATTTTTGAACGTCCTTTCGTATAATTTAATATCTTGTACTTTGCGTTTTGCGGCTTGTCCTCTTGTAATTTTGAGACGTTTCTCATCAATAATTGGAACCACTTTGATTGTACTTTGTACTTTTGAGCTTTTTGGTCGTTTGCGTCTTCAATTCGTTGAATCTGTCTTTTGTCTTCACCTTTTAATTTTTAAACAAATATTCCTTATAAATAGGACAACTGCAACTAAAAGCTTGCCTTTCTTGAGAGATAATGCGATGAAATATATGTTCATTTTTAGCATTATCAAATATTCCCACACTTGAGCGTTGCTTGTCCTCAAGCAATATAGTCTTGAATAAAAACATACTAGAATCACTTCTTTATTCTTCACACTTTGTACATCAGTGATTTCATTATGGCGGTATGAACAATGATAGTAACGTTGTGGTTTACAGTCCCACATGACTATAAAAATTTAGATCCGTTAGGAAATTAGATCTTTATGAAAACATTTGATCTTTTGAAAATTAAATCTAGCTTTTACCCTAGATAAATTTTCCGGAATAACCCTCCACCGGTGTTTGCAAATTGTTTTTGTGGGTTTGGTGGGTTTCAGATTTGAAAATTTTAGCTCAACACTTGCGGTTTTGTGTTACCCACTTGCTAACCTTGTATTAGGAAAGCAACTCGTCCAGTATACTTGCTCCGTATATTACCTTTCAATAAACTACCGTCCGGTTGTAAAGGAAAGCGTTGAACAAGCAACTGTTAAGGCAATGTCCCGTGACATGCTTTTAGTTATGGTCTATAACGTGTCGGATGCAATTACTATCCTTGGTAGGAGCAATAGTAAAGCTCACCCTTATAATTTTCTGGTTTGGCACAAGGTCCTGTCTTTGACCATACTATGCAACCACCGTTCTTACGGTTGACACCCGATTTGGTTCAGGTGACCTAATGAATTCCAGGTGAATTCCTAGGATTTTACGTTCAATGGTAATGAACGCATTAAAAATAGGTTTTCAGAAAACAAATTGGTTTGTAATTTTGATCAAAATATTTTCTCGTTCAAGCTCGAGTTTAGATATCATTGAATTCCATGAGTTTGTAATTCTCAATCTTTAAGGTCAATCTCTAGGATTGAGTAATATCAGGCTTAAAAGCTGATTTTTGATCTTTTAGGAGATTATCCTTTCTGGGAATCTGATTCATTAGTCTTATCCAGCTAATTTGCACGGCGTCCTCCCTATTTTACAAGACAGATCCTCTCATGGCTAGGATAAGTCTGACCACTTGGCGACCCTGTTTTATGCTGAGGTCCGTGGATTTCCTGCTGATTTTAGAGATGACTTTTCTAGGTTTTTCGTCAACCTACAGCTGGTCTGGACGACAACTTCATGACCTAAATCAAGAAGCGCGTTTCTTTTTCGGAAGACTTTACTTCTTTTTAACGATGGAATTGATTCATCGTGTAGATCCATCTTTCTTTCAAATATATTATAATAAATCGGGTAAAACTGTTTAGTTTAGTCCAAAGCAAAAGTATCTTCAATTATTTGTTACAGAAATATGTGACATATGTTTAAGATAACTTGGTAAATTTTCCCACACTTGGCTTTTATTTTCTTTTATTTTCCTTTTTATTGTCCTCTATTCCATTTTAAATGAATTCTAACATTTTGGTTTGTTTCTCAATTTATGTCCTTACCGAGGTAACAATAATTTCGGTGTTAACACCTAGTTTTATCGTTCATAAATATGTATAAACATGATTTTGAGTTCATTTAATTGAAAATTTTGAAAAATTTTACTAGAAATGGGTAGTCAGTATATAAGACTAGGGCTGTTCTTTGTTATCAGAGAGCACTAGATTCTAATACAACTACTACGTTACTAGTAATTTTAATGGTAACCAAGTGTTTAAGTTAAAAAATTTTAAAAATCCGAAAGAATTTAACCCCTTCCCACACTTAAGATCTTGCAATGCCCTCATTTGCAAGAAATCAGTAACAATTTAAATTATTGAGGGTGATTAGCGTAGAAAAATGAATAAATTTTACCAAAGTTTCCAAACATATTGGCGTTTCTTTGCTGAATGATAAATGGTGCACATCATTTGTTAATTCCGTCTGTTGGTACATCACATTTGTTTTTCGTTTTGTCGTCAAAATTAATAGCTTTTGCTGAACTTAATACCAGTCTTTGAAAATGCGCTGTTTTACCCTGTTTTGTACATGAGATAAACTACAAACACATATATACATATTTTTGAAGTTGGGTTTTCACACCACATTCAAAAATTATTAAAATCTAATAAAGTTAGAAAATTATTAAAGCTATTATAATAATAAAATAAGAAATAAGAAATAAGAAAATTAAGAATTAGTAACATTACAATAAAATAAACAAAAATAAAAAATTACGGATGAGGAGGATGGTTCCAGTATGGGTCCCAAGCGTATCCATAGATGTTGTAAAATGCTTGGGCCAGGTCATATGTAGGATATGGTGGTTCGCTCTCTAAAGTCCAAGGAGCAAATTCGGGCATAACGGTAGGAATGTAGTTTCTACCTACGTGTGTACAATGACTTATGATTTAGCTTTGATGATACTGCCAATATTGAAATGCTTTTTGTCTAGCCATTTCATACTCGTGTCGAGACATAAAAATTTGCATTTCCGTCATTGGATTACCCCCTCCCGGTTGACCTTGCTGTTGATCTCTCTCAACCTGTGGATGCCTGCCATCATAACGTGCTGCCGCGTTGTTTCGTTTCTTTAAGACCTTAGCACCATGATAAACACGCAAATCTATTCTATCGTGGGGTTCTGGTTCTGCCATTAATAAACACCCCCCCCCCCGACTTCTATCCACACCGAGATATTCAGCAATTAAAGTAATAAATATACCACCTCCTATTATGCTACCACGCCTCATACCCCTAACCATAGTCAATAAATAATAACCCATACAAAAAGGTATACTTACAGCGCTCTGTGGGTCTCGAATACACATGTGGTAAAACAAATCCTGTTCATTTACCTTTTCCTTATTCTTACCTCGTTGTGTAATCGAATTGGCTAAAAACCTATGGATTACTCTTAATTCAACTCTATCAATATCAAGATAAGAGTATAATCCCCCCTGGAATCGGCGATGGCTAGTCATCCTACTCCATACGTCATTCGTATCAAAATTCTCATCCACCCTCCTACCATAAACTATTAACCTCTAACAATCATAAGATGCTAGCTCCTAGGGCGTATATATACGTAAAGCCCGAGCCATATCTAGTAAAGACATATGGCGCATCTCCCCTCCTAATAAAAATCTAAGAAAACTACGATCGATTAAAGTATCTACCCGATCATTTATTTCAATAATACATAATAACTCTATACACCATTCTCTATATACAGGTCTACGTATGTTGAATAAACGTACCTAATCACTAAAAGTAGAATTACCATACCTTTGAGTAAGTAATTCCCTGATTGGCTCGGCCAATTCCACTACCTCTAATGGTTTCCAATCTATAACTCTGGGTACCTCAACATTATTAGACACAAGGTTGTGCCGGTTCTTTTGATATTTTGGATAGTCTATCCAATATCTATCAAATCTCAAATTCGGATGTAAATCTGCCTCATGAATGTTTGAATATGAAACAATTGGGTGAGGCATATCTTGTCGGTATTGGTTATTAATTTCCTGTTGATCTGCATCTTCCGGAGGAGCATTGCGAGCCTGGGATGAAGATTCACCCCTTTCAGTCTGCAAAATATATCAAACACAATTTTTGTGCATCCAAATATGCATTAGTTTTAGCAAAGTCATAAATCTTAAACAATTACAATGACATGTTTAATCCATATTAAACTCTATAAACATTTTCAAAATATTAACAATTCTACACTTTTACAAATATACTTTTACAAAAATGTATACAAAGTTCCTTCGCATTTATCTTTTAAAACATGTCAAAAACAATCATTATAACAATTAAATAAGTTCCTCATGGCATTCATATCAATTAAATCAAGTTCATGCAATTTTGGTTCAAAAAGTCCACTTTAATCTTCATAAATCATGTTTAGGATCAAAATTTTGATCATTTAGCAACCTAAACATGTTACACTACTCAATTTAGCATAAACTAACAACAAAATTCGGCCATAACCTGTTTATATCAAAAAGCCCTAATTTTGCTCAAGAACACAAACCCTAGATTATTCAAAAATTGAAGTTCAAAGCTTCTAATCATGTTAAATAGCATCAATCTAGGTTATACAAGCATAATACACAAACAATTGAAGCATTATTACACTAGAAAGCATCAAAATCGAATTAGGCATAAAATTGTTCAAGAACACTAAAAATTCGGATTAAATGGTGTTTAGGTGTAGAAATTTACCTATTTCCTTGAGTAATTCCTTGATAATAGTTTCCTCATTGTGATTTTATGAAAGATTTGATGAAAAATGGTGGAAAATCACGAATTTGGGTGATTTTTTGTGTGTGTTTTTCGCAGAAAATGGGTGTGGGTGGTGTACAAACTGGTCTGTTCGACCAGTTATATTTTTTTTCTGGATTTTATAAGCTCCGCGAGTGCGGTGGTGGTCCCACTAAAACCTCCCCGAGTCGCGGCTATTTTTATATATATATATATAAAACCTTATACTAACAAAACATAAATTAAATTTAAAATTTTGTTTTTCCTTTTATTTAGGACGAGGTTGTTTCGGAACGATGTCCTAGTCCGTCCCTCGACAAAATTTTAAAAGTTCGTCATTTCAAAACATTGTTTTAAAAGCAAAGATTTTTGGGTTTTTTTTTTTTGGCATACTTTAGTTCAATAAGATTAAAAATAATGATAATAAAATTTCTCGTCCCTCCCTCGGATAAAGTAATTTCAGTTCAACGACCTAGTCTTCAACTCACGACGAATTTTAAAAATCATATTTTTAACTTAGTAAAATAAAGTAAATTTTTGTTTTTAAATTTACACCAAACTTAAATTTAAAATGCATAAAATTAAAAATTCATATTAAAAATTCACACCAAACTTAAATTATATTTTTGTTTTCATACAAATTTATATTAAAAATATTAATTTTTCAAATATTTACAATTTTAAATATATATTAATTTTAACAAGTTTACAATATTATTTTAATATTAATTTTAAAAACAAAGTAAAAATAAAATTAAAAATCTCTTTGGTCTTTTATCCCACTTTAATCAATCAAATATTATCAAAAATATATGCCCCTCTTTTCGTTTAAGTAATTTCAGTTCAACGACCTAATTTAACTCATGACGAATTTTTGAAATATTTTGGGTTGATTGATTAAAGATATTTATACCTTAAGAATAAACGGTAAATTTCGCAGTGATGTAATAAATTTTTGTATGATATCAATAATTTCGGTCATGCATACCTAATTTTATCGAATACTAATTTAATACTTTATAGCGAACAAATTAGCGTTTATTATCAAAAGGTTAAAAATAAAAATAAAAATAAAAACTAAAAACTAAAACTGTACAAACTTACCTGTGAAATAGTATTCTTAGTGATATGCTTTAGCCCACTCATAAGATAGTCGGACTAATTGGTTTTCCATAGCTACATAGGCGTAACCTCGAGCATTCAACATTTTTTCTTCTAAACATATGAACGGTCCATCTCTGCATAAAGTAACAAATTCGGTATTTGAATAGGTTTGATTATTTAAACATTTACCTTCGTGTGACCATTTTCCGCATTTGTGACATCTTTCAAGGTGTCGTGCTCTTCTTTTCGCTGCGGATTTTGATTTTCCTTTACCAATTTGTAACTTATTATTTTCGCATCTGGATTCTTTTCTTACTCCGTCCAATTTACCTCTGATTAATGATACTATTTCACTTGGAAGGGTGTCATTATTACGTTTAGTGATCAAAGTGTGTAGCATTAGACCATGGTTTAATTCACAGGAAGTCTTCATCTCGTAAAACCTAAAAAAAAAAAAAATTCAGAATGGGGGGAGAAGACTAGTTCTTTAGGGTCTGCTAGGGAAAGACCATTCGGATTCCATTTTCGAGAACTACACGAAAACAGAACATCTAACCCTAACAGAAATACATATTATCCTTTAAAGACTTGATTCTCCCCACACTTAGTTAGCTGTGGTGTTGAAATTGTGATTACCTTCGTTGTCGACTTCCATTGGACTATCTATGTAATGTTTAACTCTGTGACCATTAACCTTAAATTCAATCCCATTTGAATTTATTAATTCTAATGTTCCGTATGGGAAAACTCTTTTGACTATGAATGGTCCAGACCATCTTGATTTCAATTTTTTAGGAAATAGCTTGAATCGTGAATTGAAAAGAAGAACTCTGTCTCCTTCTTTAAATTCTTTTGAACTTCTGATTCTTTTATCATGCCATTTCTTCGTTCTTTCTTTATAGATTAACGAATTTTCGTATGCTTCATGTCTCAAATCTTCTAATTCGTTTAATTGACTTAATCGTAGACGTCCAGCTTCATGTAAATCAAGATTACATGTCTTCAAAGCCCAAAATGCTTTATGTTCAATTTCTACTGGAAGATGACATGCTTTTCCGTAAACGAGTTTAAAAGGTGTGGTTCCAATTGGAGTTTTGTAGGCTGTTCTAAAAGCCCAGAGTGCATCCTCCAATTTTATGGACCATTCCTTCGGATTTGATCCTACGGTTTTCTCTAGAATACGTTTTAATGCTCGGTTGGTATTTTCAACTTTTCCACTTGTCTGTGGATAATATGCGGTGGAGATTTTATGAGTTACTCCATATCTTTTGAGAACTTTCTCAAGTTGGTTATTACAGAAATGAGTTCCCCGATCACTTATTAAAGCTTTCGGTGTTCCAAACCTTGCAAAAAGACATTTTAAAAAGTTGACTACAACTCGTGCGTCGTTAGTTGAGAGAGCTTGTGCTTCAGCCCATTTAGATACATAATCAATGTCTACGAGAATGTAGAGATTATTATGAGATTTTGGAAATGGACCCATAAAGTCAATACCCCAAATGTCAAATACTTCACATACTTGAATGACATTTTGTGGCATTTCATCACGTTGACTTATTTTTCTGGCCCTTTGACAAGCATCACAGGATTTGCAAAGAAGGTGTGCGTCTTTGTAAATTGTAGGCCAATAGAATCCAGCATCATAAACTTTTCTTGCTGTGAGCTGAGGCCCATAATGCCCTCCTATTGGTCCTGTGTGACAATGGTTTAAAATTTTACTAGCTTCATCTCCGAATACACATCGGCGTATTATTCCATCTGGACAACTTTTTAACAAATGTGGATCTTCCCAGAAATAGTGTTTTATATCACTAAAGAATTTCTTTCGTTTTTGGTACGATAATCCTTTTTCAAGGAATCCACATACTAAGTAGTTTGCATAGTCTGCAAACCATGGAATTTCATTTAAATCTATCTTCAATAGATATTTATCAGGAAAGTTGTCTTGTATGGCCGATTCATTTAGAACTTCTAATTCAGGATTTTCAAGACGAGAAAGATGATCAGCTGCGAGATTTTCTGCTCCCTTTTTATCTCGGATTTCAATATCGAACTCTTGTAAGAGTAAGATCCAATGGATTAATCTTGGTTTAGCATCTTGTTTTAAAAATAGGTATCTAAGAGCAGAATGGTCGGTATAGACCACCGTTTTTGCTAGAACGAGATATGATCAAAATTTGTCAAAAGCAAAGACAATAGAAAGGAGTTCTTTTTCAGTAGTTGTATAATTTGTTTGTGCTCCTTGTAATGTCTTACTAGCATAATAAATAGGTTGAAATCATTTTTCAATCCTTTATCCTAAAACGGCTCCCATTACAAAATCACTTGCATCGCACATTAGTTCAAACGGTAGATTCCAATTTAGAGTTATCATGATCGGCTCATTAGTGAGTTTTTCTTTAAGAATATTAAAAGATTTGATGCATTCATCTGAAAAGATGAATGGAGCATCCTTTTCTAGGAGTTTATTCATAGGAGTGGCAATTTTAGAAAAATCTTTTATGAAACGTCGGTAAAAACCGGCATGCCCTAGAAAACTCCTAACTCCTCTAACATTGGTGGGATGTGGAAGTTTAGCAATTACATCTACTTTAGCTCTATCCACTTCAATTCCTTCCTTTGAGATTTTATGACCAAGAACGATGCCTTCTTTAACCATGAAATGGCATTTCTCCCAATTAAGTACTAGATTTGATTGTTCACATCTAATAAGCATTTGTTCAAGATTAACTAGACATGTTTCAAAAGTATCACTGAAGACTGAAAAGTCATCCATGAAAAATTCCATGCATTCTTCTATCATGTCGTGAAAAATTGCCATCATGCACCTTTGAAAGGTTGCAGGGGCGTTGCAAAGTCCAAATGGCATGCGTTTGTAAGCAAAAGTACCATAAGGGTACGTGAATGTGATTTTCTCTTGATCCTCGGGTGCTATTGGATTTTGAAAATATCCGAAAAAACCATCAAGAAAACAATAGTAACTATTTCCGGCTAATCTTTCCAACATTTTATCAATAAAAGGTAAGGGAAAGTGATCTTTTCTGGTGGCGTCATTTAATTTTTTATAATCAATACAAACACGCCATCCTGTTACAGTCCTAGTAGGAATAAGCTCATTTTTCTCATTTGTAATGACAGTCATGCCACCCTTTTTAGGCACGCATTGAACTGGACTTACCCATGGACTATCAGAAATTGGATAAATTAAACCTGCATCTACCAGTTTAATAATTTCTTTTTTAATAACATCTTGCATATTAGGATTTAGTCTTCTTTGGCATTGCACATACGTTTTATGACCTTCTTCCATAAGGATTTTATGTGTGCAATACGAAGGACTTATTCCTTTAATATCATGAATCTTCCATGCAATAGCTGGTTTATGAGCTTTTAACACAGAAATGAGTTGAGATTTTTCATTTTCAGTAAGAGAAGACGATATTATTACAGGTAATTCAGATTCACCATGTAAATAAGCATATTTCAAATGGTTTGGAGGTGGCTTTAACTCTAATGTCGGATGTTCTTCTATCGATGATTTATATCGATATATGTCTTCTTCTTTTGGCATTTGAATTTCTTCTGTTGTTGGTTCATATCCATTAGCCATAAGTGTAGCTAACATTTCAGTTTCATCAATTGGTTCAGTACCTTCTCCTAAAGAACATTCTCCTGTTCCTTGTAATTCTAGAAATTCTTCTAACAATTCTGTATGTGAATCTATAGTTTGAATATAATAACATGTATCATCTACAGATTGCGGTTGTTGCATTGCTCTATCAACTGAAAAGGTAACACTCTCGTCCTCTATACTTAGGGTTAGTTTCTTACCAAACACGTCTATCATTGCTTTAGCCGTGTTTAAGAATGGTCTTCCTAATATGAGAGGAACTTGAGAATCTTCTTCCACGTCCATAACAACAAAATCTACTGGAAATACTAAAGTACCAACTTTAAGTAGCATGTTCTCCATTATCCCTCTAGGATATTTTATTGATCTATCGGCTAGTTGTATACTTATTCTTGTTGGTTTCAATTCTCCAAGGTCTAGTTTAGCGTATAGTGAATACGACATTAGATTTATACTAGCACCTAAGTCTGCCAATACTTCTATTGAACTAAGACTACCCAGAAAACATGGAATTGTGAAACTTCCTGGATCTGATAATTTTTCTAGTATCTTATTCAACAGCACTGCAGAACAATTAGCATTCATAGTAACAGCCGAGAGTTCTTCCATTTTCTTTCTATTCGTGATTAGATCTTTCAGAAATTTAGCATATCTAGGCATTCCTGAAATCACATCAATGAAAGGAAGATTGACATTTATTTGTTTAAACATATCCAAGAATTTGGATTGCTCGGCTTCAAGAGTCTCTTTTCTCATTTTACTCGGGTAAGGAAGTGGTGGTTGGTATGGTTTAACATAAGGTTTAGCCTTAACTGTGTTATCTTCATTAACCTTTTCAACTATAGGTTCTTTTTCCTTATCTTGTTCAGGTTGTGGTTCTTATGGAGTAGGAATAGCTTCATCAGAAATTTCAGGTATTTCAGGTGGTTTAAGTATAATACCACTTCTTGTGGTAATGGCTTTAGCTGTTTCATTCCGGGGGTTAGCATTTGTATCACTAGGTAGACTTCCCGGTTTTCTTTCACCTATTAACCTTGCTAGGTTACTCATTTCTTGTTCCAAATTTTGAATAGAAGCTTGTTGATTTCTAAATGCTTGAGAATTTTGTTCATTGGTTTGTTTCTGAGATGTGAAAAACTGCATTTGAGATTCAACTAGCTTCGTCATCATATCTTCTAAATTTGGCTTTTTATCATCGGTTTGTGGTGGTTTGTTTTGAAAATTAGGTCTTTGCTGATTGTAAGTATTATTGGATACTTGTTGATTGCTAGGACCTTATTGATTGTTGTATAGAACATTTCGGTTATAATTCTGATTTTGATTGTAGATTGGTCTTGGCGGTTGATAATTATTCTGATAATTATTTCCAGGACTTTGGTTTATGTATGAAACATTCTCTCTTTGTTCCATTGTTAATTCAATAATGAGACAATCTTTTATCAAATGTGGTCCTCCACACTGCTCACAACTAATTTGTATTGAGTGAATATCCTTAGTCATCTTTTCCATTCGTCTCTCGACAGCATCTATCTTTGCGGAAATGGAATCTAAGTCATGGCTAGAATCGGCTCTAGCTGCTTTAGATGATCTAACGATATCTTTTTCTTGGTGCCACTCATGTGAGTGGGAAGCAGTGTTATCAATAATTTTATAAGCATCAGTTTCTGTTTTCTTCATAATGGAACCACCAGCTGCTATGTCTATGTCTTTCCTTGTAGTGATGTCGCATCCTTGATAGAATATTTGTACTATTTGACAGGTGTCTAAACCATGTTGCGGACATCCTCTCAATAACTTTCCAAATCTTGTCCAAGCCTCATATAGAGTTTCATTTGGCTTTTGTGTGAACGTAACAATTTCTCCTTGAAGTCTCACGGCTTTAGATGCCGGAAAGAATTGTTTAAGAAATTTTTCAACTAAAACGTCCCATGTATCAATCGCCCCTTCAGGTAACGATTCTAACCAATCTTTGGCTTCTCCCTTTAAAGTCCACAGAAATAACATGAGATATATATGTTCATCCTCTACTTCTCTTATTTTAAATAGAGTGCAGATCCTATTAAAGGTACGAAGATGTTCGTTTGGATCTTCCTTCGGCGCACCACTAAATTGGCATTGATTAGTTACCATGTGTAGAATTTGTCCTTTGATTTCATAATCTGGCGCATTAATGTCAGGTTGAGTAATTGCGTGACCTTGGCCAGTGCGTTTAGCTCTCATTCGGTCTTCCATACTTAAAGGTTCCAGATTCTCCAGGATTGAATTTGTTGAATCTGAATCACTAGAGGATTCTGATTTAATGGTTGGTTCCTCAACAATCTCTGTTTGAATGATTGGTGGTTCCGGAGGAAAGATTAATGGTTCAGGATCTATGAATTGTCCCTGAATATTCTCCGGATTCTCAATTGTGAGGTCGGGTTCAAAAAATGGATTATCGGAAATTTGAATTGGAGTACTTGGTCGACTGGATGATGATTCTAAAGAAAAATCAACGGCGACGATATTTGCTAGATGTCTTGATCGAGTTACAGGTGGTGAACGTACAAAAGGTGGTGAACGTTTTCCTCGGTGCATTCACTGAATATCCTATTAGTTTTTAAAAAGAAAGAAAAATTATATAAGTTATCCAATTAATACACTTTTCTGATTTTGCCCACGTTTCGAATAGCCAAAAGATGCAGCAGAGGGGCAGGATTCGTTTGGTCTCAATATAATTGAGTACTGCTTGGCTCCAATAACCCGGTCCACGTACAAATCCAACTATTACTACAAACCAGAAAATTTTGATGTCTATCAATTTAACCACTTAAAATAAATTTTCGTAATTTAAAGAAATATTAGATAAGAAATAGAGAAAATTCTAAGTCCTAAAAACTAGAATGGCGAGAAATAAGAGAGAAAAAGAGCGCGTCGAAAAACGTCGAAAAATAAAAGACTGAAAAATAATAGGCGTTGAAAAATAAAAATAAGAAAGTAGCGAGTCGAAACTTAAAAAGGAACTAAAAACTAAAAATTAAAAGTTGCGTCTAAAAATATTAAAGCTTAAAAGAAATACTATATCCCAAATGGCAATAACTTAAAAAGGAACTAAAAACTAAAAACGGCGTCGCAAAATTATAAAGCACCTAGATCTTAGTCTAAAGAAAAAGCACTTAAGGGATTTTACGGCAAAGCCTAAAAATCTAGAAATAAAAATAACTATGGCAAATACTATATTTAAAACTAAGTACGAACGATAAAAAAAATACAAATTATGCTAAAACAAATAAAAATATACAAAATATAAAAATAAACTTAAAGTTTATAAAATTATAATTTTTATAAAAATATTATTTTTATATTATTTATTTTATAAAAGTATTAATTTTATAAATTAATAAAACTAATTAAACTAAATAAACAAATTAATTAAAACTAAAACAAATTAATTAAATATTTAAAACCTAATTAGGGTTAATAATAATTATTATTATTAATAAAACCCTAAACTGTAATTAATGCGTACTATGTTGACCTGTCAGAGGACCTCCGCGAGTGCGGTTAGTCCCAGTTCAAAAGCTCCGCGAGTCGCGGAGGGTTCAGTTTCAGCTGAGAAAAGTTCGATTTTTATGCAGGATCAGATTTTTTATTTTTTTTATTTTTTTACTTTTTCTATTTTTCTGTTTTTCTGTTTTATAAAATATAAAAAATATAAATATAACTTAAATAAAAATTTAATTTTAAAACTAAAATAAAAATACTTATTTACATTATAAATATTATAAACTCTTAAAAATATAAATATATTATTTTTTTTCTTTTTGTATTTTTATATTTTTATTATTTTTAAAACTTATATTTTTATAAAAAGAACTTAACAAAAACTTTTATAAAAACTTTTTTTTCTTATTTTTAGCGTTGCGTTTTCGGCGTTTAAGTTCCCCGGCAGCGGCGCCAAAAATACTTGAGGTTATGCGAGGTGTATATGAAATAGCTTATATTTTACTAGGAAATACTATTAAATATGATACAATTTTACACAAGATATTTATTTATTTATAGAATGGATATACCTAAACCTTGCTACAACACTTATAGGTAGTGTACCTAATCGTACAGTAGTGTAGTTTTTAGTAAGTCCGGTTCGTTCCACAGGGAAATCTTTTAAACAAAGCTTAACGCTATATTAGTTTTATCTTATAAAAATACAAATATATATAAGTAATATTATTATTATAAAAAGGGGGTTTTTACCGTTTAATGACCGGTTTGTCGATTTTAAAACTTTAGTCGCAGTTAAAACCTAATGTAAAATATTAAATAAATAAAAGACTTAATTTAAAGCGTAAAATAAATAACGATAATGAAATTGCAATAAATAAAAGTGCGATGAAATAAAATTGTGATAATTAAAAAGTGCGATAATTAAAAGTGCAATTAAATACAATGACAATAAATAAAAATGTGATAATTAGAAGTGCAATTAAATATGAAAATAAAGGAATTATGCTTATTTAAACTTCCGTAATCATGATGTTCGACGTGTTGATTTTAGTTTATTCCTATGGGTTAATTGTTCTTTGTCCTGGATTATTCAATATGTCTGTCTGGTTTTTGTCCATAACAGTCCATCATTCATAAATATAAAGTGCGAGTGTCCTCGTCAAATTATCCTTATACTCGAAGTCAAATATTCCAACTAATTGGGGACTTAAACTGTAACAAGGTTTTAATACTTTGTTTAATAATTACACCATGATATCGGCTGCGTGTAACCCAAGGTTTTAATACTTTGTTATCAATTATGTCAAGTGTCCTTATACATAATTTCACCCCTGTTTTAATAATTCCGTAGACTATTAATCCATTCCCGTGTCCGGTTAAATGAACGATTATTCGTACATATAAATATCCCGCTCATCGTGTCCGATTGAGTGTATATGGTTATTTATAGGTATGTCCAATTGTAAATCTTTATATTAAAATTAACAAACTATCATTTAGTTAAACAAATATAAAGCCCATTAATAGCCCATAGTCTAATTTCCACAAGTGTCGTTCTTTTGTCCAAACCTCAATTATGGTACAAAGCCCAATTACCCAATTTTAGTATTTAGCCCAACATCATGATTACTTCGGCATTAAATAAGCATAATAATAACTTAGCTACGAGACATTAATGAAAATAACATAAACATAACTTACAGTGGGTGTTATTAGCGTAGTGGTACACGGACAAAGTTTCGACTTACAAAACCTTAAAACATTCGACTAATCGATCCTTATTATTATCACTAACTTAAAATTAAAATTACAAATTGAGATTACGATTTGGAGTGATACTTGATATATAAAAATGGGGAAAGAAAAATATATATAAAATATAAAAGGTATATCTAAATCGTCGAAATGCATGTTCTTTTATAGGCAGAGAGTGCTCCGCGAGTGCGGCCTTTTTGGGCTTCAAAGCTCCGCGAGTGCGGAGGTCGTGATTCCAGCTCATCCAAGTTTGGATCTTAGTCTGCCGACGGATTTTATTATAAATATAATATAAATTTATAATTTATATAATTAATTATATATTATATTATATTTATATACATAATTAATTTATAATTTCCGATCCGTTGCGTCGTACGTTGAAAGCTGGTTCATGTCTCGGTTCCGGATTTTCGAACGTCCTTTTGTATAATTTAATATCTTGTACTTTGCGTTTTGCGGCTTGTACTCTTGTAATTTTGAGACGTTTCTCATCAATAATTGGAACCACTTTGATTGTACTTTGTACTTTTGAGCTTTTTGGTCGTTTGCGTCTTCAATTCGTCGAATCTGTATTTTGTCTTCATCTTTTAATTTTTAAACAAATATTCCTTGTAAATAGGACAACTGCAACTAAAAGCTTGTCTTTCTTTAGGGATAATGCGATGAAATATATGTTCGTTTTTAGCATTATCAGTATTAATCAACCTTAAAATCATGTTATCTAATCATTAAGCATGGCAAACAAGTATATTAAAGCATAACCGATTCAAAACAGTTCAAACAACATTACAGAAACTCGACCATACAGATCTGAAAAAGAACCAAAAACTGTACGGAATGAAGCACAAAGCCGGCGGCTTTGTCCCAGCAAAGCCGGCGGCTTCATCTGATTCCTAGAAAAAGTTTAGTTCTCATCCAAGTAACCACTACGAACGATTAGTTCATAGTGGAAGACGAATAGAAACAATTAAAGTAAATAAAATAGAAAAAACGGTAAAATAAAGATAAAATCATACCTCAAAAGATAGATGAAAAGAACTTAAATTAATAACTTTGATAATCTTGATTACAATTGAAAGTAAAACCTAATCTAAGGGTTTTAGAGAAAACCCTAAAGAAAAAAGAAACTGCTATCTAAGTATTGAAGGTATATTGAAAACTGAAGCAGGCGACCTCTATTTATACTTTTCAGATTCGGTGGCCAAGCCGACGGATTTCAGAGGTCGGTGACTCCTTTTGCAAGTTTAACTTGATTCGCAAGCACATAAATGCATAACCGTCTTAGTCAAGCCGGCGGCTTTGATGGCATGCCGGCGGCTTCAAAGATCTGACAATATTTTTGATTTCGTTTCCATTTTAACTTGAATTTGGTCGGCAAGTTGAGAAATCGTGTAAGACCGGCGGCTTTAATGTGAAGCCGGCGCCTTAACTGAATTTTGCTTGGTCAACAAGTTCATCAAATTTCGCGATCAATTCCGGAACATTCTGAAATATTCATCCCAATACGGCGGCTTCAAGCTCCAGGCCGGCAGCTTCATGACCTTTTCTGCAATTTTTACCTGTTTTTGATCCTGTTTGATACATAACTTCAATAAAATCATTAGAATTACCTTTTTCTCCATTTTACCCAACTTTAAAATGCTAAGATAACTCCGTAAAATGTTATGAAAATACTGTATAATTTAGGCTCTAGGACTTTATGAAGATTTCAAATAGGAACCTAAAGAACTTCTCAAGGAAACCTACTGTCGTTTCAATGGTGTCCTGAATGAGTTGAAGAGGTTCAAGATTAATAAAGTGAATGCTGAGATCAACATGAAGTTTCTCAAAAATTTCAATTCTGATTGGCTTCCTTATCGAACCATCATTCGTTCTACCAAAGAGATTGATAAGCTGAATATTCATGAGCTTGTTGGAATCCTTATGCATTATCAACCAGTCATGTCTAAAATTCAAGAGAAAAGGAAAGAGTCTTCTCCTGGTGATCCACTTGCCCTCATCGCAAAGAATAAGATAAAATCTTACACTTCTTCTAAAAGCTTATCCAAGAAAGTGCTTGTTGAAGAATTAACTGATTCTAAAGGGCTCAGCCTTTCGGATGTTGATGATTCACACCTTGAACTAGTCAAGATGGCTGCTATGTTCACCAAAGCTTTGAACAAGTAATCTTTTTAAGGCAAATCAAAAAACCAATGCAAGAATCCATCTTCTTCCTCCTACTACAAGAAACCTGATTCCTCAATACATCAACATGCCGATGATTCTAAGAAGGATTATTCAATCTGCTTTAATTGTGGCAAAGCTGGCCATTTCTCTCGTAAGTGCAAAATGCCTAAGAAGAAGGATGCAGCTTACTACAAGAAGAAAATGTTGATGGTAAAGGTTATGGAGACTGGGAGAGAGCTGAAACAGGTTAATGATACTTGGTTCAAATGGATGGATGATTAAGAACCCGAGGTGGAACATGCTAATGTTTGCAACGTGACCAAGTTGATCAAAGTAAAGGTAGCAATGGAGAACTCCAACTCAACATCTGATGATGATGAGGTACAATTTACTGAGATCCCAATTGATTTTGTGAAAATACAAAATGACATGATGAAGAATTTATTCTCAATGTCAAAAGAGGTAAAAGGTTTAAAATCTAAAAACAAAGTTTCGAAAGAGAAAATCAAACTAAATGAGACTAAATCTTCTTCATCATCCAATTCACAATCGGAAGTGAATCGATTGAGAACCCAACTCAGCTCCATGGACACTGAGTTGGAAGAACGTAAAAAGTCAATACTTCCAATTAAGATTGAAAGAACGGATTATCGTTTGAAATCCGAACGTCTTGCGAAGAAAGTTCAATTCTTGGAAAAAGATCTTTCCGACCTTAAAGAACAACATGAACCCACAATTTCCAAGTTAAGCAAGAAAATTATTCAATTGGAAGAAACCATAATTAAAAAGAAAAATGAAATTTCACTATTCACTAAAGATTCTCTTCAAATGAAAGCTCGGCTTGCTCGATATGAGAAAAAATTCTATCGAACAGAGCAATCAAGAGCTATCATTAACATGGAACTTTCAAAGCAAATAATCTTTATGAATAGACCGAAAGCAATTCATGGTGATAAGTGCGGGGTTGGGTATGAAGATCCCAAGACGTTGGATGATATTTCCAAAAACATTCCCGGCTTATATCATTCTGATTACTTTTAAGCCGGTTTACCATATCATTTTGTTCATTCATCTGATGCTGATTTTGATAATGTTATTGCTAATCGTTCATCTAAGAAATATTATCAAATCAACTTGATGTATGAAAAGATTAATTCTAAATTGCGTAAATCACATCCTAGTTTCTTACATGAAAAGAATATGCAAAATGCTGATTATGTGCCTTCACGTAGATTGGTTTACATTGCTACACTCATGCTAGAGAAATACATCTTGATGCTAGATAATGAAGTTTTTGGCAACCCTATTTCTATTGTGACACTTGCTAATGAAAAAAACCAACTCTACCGGCCTTAAATGCATGTTCTAATTTTGAATTTAAAATTTGTGAAGACCTAGCACATGAATTAAATGACTTAACCAACAAGTTTGCAACTAAATTAGACAACATAGAAAATAAGTTGAAACTTGCTAAGTCAAAATCACTAGGTCACAAGGCTTTATATGAAAAGGTAGAACCTAAGGTAGAACCAAAAGTTGAACCTAAGGTAGAACCAGATAAAAAGAAGCTTGAAAAGATAGATTTGGATCATCTAGTTAATAAACTTGAAAGAGAAAATGTTGAATTGCAACTTAGATGTCAATCTTTGAAACAAATACTTAAGATGTGTGATAAACTTCCACCACTTCCTAGGAAAGAATGTACTTACGCTTTTAGGGAAGGTGAAGTTGTAGTTTCTGCCGAGGACTTGTGTCTTGAGATTCAAAGTTTAAATCGTAAGATTGTTCTACTAAAGCAGGCTAACACACATATGCATGATTCTTCAAATGCACACACACCACAAATGACTTCTACTTGTGTGAAGAAAGTTTATGAGAGTGCTGGTGGGATTGATAAGAAGGTTAAGGGGCAAACACAATCTAATGCTTCTAAACCCGTTACCATTCTTGAAAATCCTCTGCGTTCTCAATTTGAGAAAAGTGTTTCAAATGTTGCACCTTCAAAGTAATTTATTGTTAAGAAGGTTCATCATTCAAACGGTTCTTACTCTACTGAAAAACTTCCTATGATGTTAATGTCAAAACATACAAAGGAGATTCTTTTAACAGTGAAGTCTTCAAAACAACACGCGAGTCCAAAACCTGATTTGAGTGAGTATGATGCAAAGGGACGTAAAATCAAAATGGAAATTTTGCAAATTCAATCATCTCACATGTCAACTGAAAAAGTTTGGATGTCTAACTAACAAAGGTGTTTTTCGTGTCACATGTTATAATCCAAACTTAAATTATAAGTCTGTATGGGTTCCTAAGTCAAAGACTAAGAAAGTAGCGAATAAAACCAAGAAATCAGCTAGTCGACCTAGGAAACCATCCCAAGTATGTCATTTTTTTCTGTGAACAAAACATCTACTTGGAATAAGTTGTGTGTTAAGACTTCTGCTGATCATGTAAACCTTGAGATTGCTTATGATGCTACATGTAATGTGCTTTTGAATGATACTTTAAAGTCTAAATTGCATGATGCATTACATGTTACATATATTTGTGATCCAAAGTCTGTTGCTGGTACTAACCGTAGAGGACCCAAGAAACTTTGCATATGGACTTTTGTAGACCCATGAGGGTTTCTAGCCTCGGTGGACGAAAACATATACTTGTCTGTTGATGACTATACCCGATTTACAAAATGCTCGCCTATGAACGAGGCAGGTGCTATAACCGTTCTTGGTGCTTTCTCTGAGGTGAATCCAATAGTTTATGGATTTTTCTTTTACGGACTAAATCTGAATCCCCCTACCATTATCATTAAGTTCATCAAGAAAACTCAACTCTCTTTTAACACACATGTTAAGAGCATCTGAACTGATAATGGGACTGAATTTAAGAATGACCTGCTTGATAGTTACTTGAAAAACCAAGGCATAGAACATCAGTTCTCTACTGCAAGGACCCTGATATGGCCGAAATGGACGGTTTTATTTGTGCGGTGTTGTTAGATCGCAAAACGTCAGAATCAGTTACCAAGAGGGAGTAATGGTTTTATCATTTATATTTAGATGGGTTCCGTAGCTATATTTCACCTACTTATCTTCCTTTTAACAAATAAGTGGTAAGTATAACTCAGGTTCGTATTTTTGTATGTTTGCTCAGTAATGTGGGATAAAAGTGCCCAAATAGTTAACCCTGGTGACAAGTGGTGATAGATTAATCTTAACCAAGGTAACACAAACTATAAAGATAAAAGGGGATATGTATGAAGAATAGAATACTGACGGAGAAATGTTACAAGAGTTTAACTTCCTAGAATGAACACAAAACCTCAATCAATTGGGTTATGAACCTAATCAATTTGTCACTAGAGTTTAAGCTTTGAAGATTCTGGCTAAGACGGATATCCCTACTCCCAACGTTAACCTTAGAGAGTTTAAACAACCTTATGGATGGAATCCAAGGTACAAGATTAAAGTGGTATATCCCTAAAGGAAAGTCTCAGCTTTTCTTAATCCTAGTTGGTTTAACTACAGTAACGTTCCTCCACTTAATACTACGCTATGCCTTAACATTAATAGATGTGCAATCTTATATATTCTAAGGTACTGCTAATTGGATTAGAGGTCTCTCCTTTGCGATCACTTACTCAACCCCAGATCATCTTACAACATCTAAAGAACGTTGCTTCTGATGCGAATCATGCTTTTGAGTAAGCCAGTGTTCACTGAACTCTATATTTCCTACTCTAATCACTACCTAAATAGGCAGCTCTTCTTTGACGGATAAGTGATTAACCGTACGTAGGTACTATATGCCTATTGTGACGTTAAGCACACATAACTACTTACCTTGTATCATAGGGTTGATCAACTCTTAATACTAGGTTATAGCCACGTGAATAAGTGGAATAGGTGGTCCGTAAATTAGACTTCTAAACCATTAAGGTTTCAGCATAAAAATAGCATAAGTTTCAGATAAGATATTCAACATGTAATAAACATTTGCAACGGATAGATAAGCATTCAAGATGAAAGCAACTTAAAGTAAAAAATATAACTTTATTAAATTAAGGAAAGCTTTCAACGTTTACAGACGAGATCTGGACTATTACAAGTGCTGACAACCTCTAGACCGCTCCTAGTACAATCTTCGACATTCGTCTTTGGGTACTTAATTTCCCGCTCGGAGGTGAGAAGGCCTTGAAAGCTCTAGTGAGAGAAAGTGTATTGTAGTGAGAGAGTGAAAAGTGGTGTGCGAAAAATGGATGACAAAAGCTCCTTAAATAAGCTTGGAATTTTCCTGCATATGGCTGGCAGGCCGTGTGGCAGGGCGTGTGGCAGGCCGTATGGCCAGGCAGTATGGCCAGGCAGTATGGCCAGGCCGTATGGACTGGCAAGCCGTTTTGCATGCCCATTTTCCAAGGCCGTATGGCAGGCCATTTTACATATTAGCAGGCCGTATGGTAAGCCGGATGGCAAGCTGTATGGCCTGCCCTGGTCAGCTTGTTTCCTGGATTGTAACTTGATTTCCTTGGTCGTAACTTTTCGGTCACCATTTTTGCTATAGAACCTTCGTTTTTGCTCCGATTCTATTGATTCTTTTTGCGTCATCTTTTTAATCATTAACTCTACAAAATTAATCGATAAAATGAATATTTTGCCAACAAATCTTGGAACTTTATCACTTTTGGGCACTAATGTCGAGGTAAAAAATGTGACTTTTTAGCCGATATCAAATATCCCATACTTAGACTTTGCTTGTTCTCAAGCAAACTTTCGAGCTTTAAGCACTTAAGATTCCTATTCATAGTGATCAAGAGATCTTTGTTTCGCAAGACGTTGGAGTGAATACTTGGTTTTATCCTTTTTGTTATTCCCGAATGTTTTTTCACAAGCATGAGAGGAGGTTACATAACTAAGGCTATCTCACTCGGCTCACTCAATTCACTAAAGTGTATCGGGTGTCCTATAGTTCTAAGAAATGAAATCACTCATAGCCAGTCATGTTTACACTCTTCGTCATATGCTTGATCATGACTCAAGTCTTCATCACTTATTCGAGAGAATTTTCAGTTATAGGCTCAACTTATTTTTGTTAAGGGATGGTGATTGGAGGTATAGGGTGTAAAGGGTTTGGATAGATAGGAGTTCTTTAAGGATCGATCTTTGATAATCCTTTCAACTTTTTGTCGGGAATTTCGGAGTGAGCATCCTTCTTTGACTACCAGGAGTTCTTTTCTCGAATCTTTTTGGTTCTGCTCCTTTTCTCAGAACCTTTATATATTTTTTTGGCAAGCATCTTTTGCTTTTTTCTTCGAGGTCTCCTTTTATTGGCGGTCTCCTTGATACTTGACTTGGATGCTCGCATTTTTCTAATGCGATTTTATAGAGGACTTCCAGGAAGTTATGACTTCGTCGGAATTTATTTCTTTATGGGCATTTGTCATCCATTTTTACACACACTTCAATTCACTTCTCTCTCTCTCTCTCTCTACAATATTAGTCATACTTTCAAGGTCTTCAACTCTGTGCTGGAAACCTGGTACCTAGAGAAGAACGTCGAAGATTGTATTAGGAGCGGTCTGGAGTTTGAAGTTGTCACTTTTGTATTCGGAACTCGTTTAATCTACTAGTACTTCTATCCTTTGTCTTTACATAATGTCTTTCATTATTATGCCTTATGATATTGTTACATGATTAGCGAGTAGTTATCTTTAGTGTATGCTATGATGTAGTGTATTATAATGCCGAAATAATATTATGGTTTGTGTATGTTGTTGAGACGCTTTCCGATTATGCTTTAAACTCAATCGCTTTTCCAACTAATAGAACGTAGTTATCGGCTCTTGATGTCAAAGCAGAGGGGTATAAAATACTATTAATTTTTACAAGGAAATACTATTAAATACGATACAATTTTACACAAGATATTTATTTATTTATAGAATGGATATACTTAAACCTTGCTACAACACTTATAGGCAGTGTACCTAATCGTACAGTAGTGTAGTTTTTAGTAAGTCCGGTTCGTTCCACAGGGAAATCTTTAAACAAAGCTCAACGCTATATTAGTTTACTTTTATAAAAATACAAACATATATATAAGTAATATTATTATTATAAAGGGGGGTTTTTACCGTTTAATGACCGGTTTGTCGATTTTAAAACTTTAGTCGCAGTTAAAACCTAATGTAAAATATTAAATAAATAAAAGACTTAAATTAAAACTTAAAGTAAATAACGATAATGAAATTGCGAATAATAAAAGTGCGATAAAATAAACTTGCGATAATTAAAAAGTACGATAATTAAAAGTGCGATTAAATAACAATAAATAAAAGTGCGATAATTAGAAGTGCAATTAAATATAAAATAAAGGAAATTAAATATGAAATAAAAGAATTATGCTTATTTAAACTTCCGTAATCATGATGTTTGACGTGTTGATTTTAGTTTTATGCCCATGGGTTAATTGTCCTTTGTCCTGGATTATTTAATATGTCCGTCTGGTTTTTGTCCATAACAGTCCATCAGTCATAAATATAAAGTGCGAGTGTCCTCGTCAAATTATTATTATACCCGAAGTTAAATATTCCAACTAATTGGGGATTCGAATTGTAACAAGGTTTTAATACTTTGTTTAATGAATACACCAGGTTATCGACTGCGTATAAACCAAGGTTTTACTACTTTGTTAACAATTACACCAATTACCCTTGAATGTAATTTCACCCCTGTTTTAATTATTCTAGTGGCTATTAATCCATTCCCGTGTCCGGTTAAATGAACGATTATTCGTACATATAAATACCCCGCCCATCGTGTCCGATTGAGTGTATATGGTAATTTATAGGGACGCCCAATTGTAAATCTTTATATTAACATTAACAAACTATCATTTAGTTAAACAAATATAAAGCCCATTAATAGCCCATAGTCTAATTTCCACAAGTGTCGTTCTTTTGTCCAAACCCCAATTATGGTACAAAGCCCAATTACTCAATTTTAGTAATTAGCCCAACATCATGATTACTTCGTTTTAAATAAGCATAATAATAACTTAGCTACGAGACATTAATATAAAAAGGTTGAACATAACTTACAATGATTAAAAATAGCGTAGCGTTACACGGACAGAATTTCGACTTACACCCTTACAACATTCGCTAACATACCCTTATTATTAGAATTAAAATTAAAATTAAAATTAAAATATAAATTATATATATATATATATATATATATATATATATATATATATATATATATATATATATATATATATATATATATATATATATATATATATATATATATCGTATATATTGAGAGAGAGATAGATATTAGGTTCATTTTGCGATCAGAATTCGTTTGCTTTTATAGGGATTTTTGACTTTTGGGGCTCCGCGACTCGCGGCCATTTTGGCCTTCAAACTCCGCGAGTCGCGGAGGATGAATTTACAGCTCACACCCTTGGAGTCTTTCTCTTCCGACGGTTTTTAATATATATATATAATATATATATAATTAATATAATTAATTATATATTATATTATATTTATATACATAGTTAACTTGTAATTTTTAGTCCGTTGCGTCGAGCGTTAAGAGTTGACTCTGGTCCCGGTTCCGGATTTTCGAACGTCCTTGCGTACAATTTAATATCTTGTACTTTGCGTTTTGAATCTTGTACTCTTGTAATTTCGAGACGTTTCTTATCAATAATTGGAACCTTTTTTATTGTCTTTTGTACTTTTGAGCTTTTTGGTCGTTTGCGTCTTCAATTCGTCGAATCTGTCTTTTGTCTTCACCTTTTATTATTTAAACGAATATCACTTGTAAATAGAACAATTGCAACTAAAAGCTTGTCTTTCTTGAGGAATAATGCTATGAAATATATGTTCGTTTTTAGCATTATCAAATATTCCCACACTTGAGCGTTGCTTGTCCTAAAGCAATATCGTCTTGAAATACTAGAATCACTTCTTTATTCTTCACACTTTGTACATCAGTGATTTTTATATGGCGGTATAAACAATGGTAGTAACGATATGGTTTACAGTCCCACATGACTATAAAAATTTAGATCCATTAAGGAAATTGGATCTTTATGAAAACATTTGATCTTTTGAAAATTAAATCTAGTTTTTACCCTAGATAAATTTTCCGGAATAACCCTTTACCGGTGTTTGCAAAATATTTTTGTGGGTTTGGTGGGTTTTAGATTTGAAAATTTTAGCTCAAAACTTGCGGTTTTGTGTCACCCACTTGCTAACCTTGTATTTGGAAAGCAACACGTCCAGTTTACTTGTTCCGTATATTACCTTTCGGCAAACTACCGTCCGGTTGTAAAGGAAAGCGTTGAACAAGCAACTGTTAAGGCAATGTCCCCTGACATGCTTTTAATTATGGTCTATAACGTGTCGGACGCAATTACTATCCTTGGTAGGAGCAATAGTAAAGCTCACCCTTATAATTTTTCGGTCTGGCACAAGGTCCTGTCTTTGACCACTATGCAACCACCGTTCTTACGGTTGACACCCGATTTGGTTCAGGTGACCTAATGAATTCCAGGTGAATTCCTAGGATTTTACGTTCAATGGTAATGAACGCATTGAAAATGGGTTTTCAGAAAACAAATCGGTTTGTAATTTTGATCAAAATATTTTCTCGTTCAAGCTCGAGTTTAGATATCATTGAATTCCATGAGTTTGTAATTCTCAATCTTTAAGGTCAATCTCTAGGATTGAGTAATATCAGTCTTAAAAGCTGATTTTTAATCTTTAAGGAGATTATCCTTTCTGGGGATCTGATTCATTAGTCTTATCCAGCTAATTTGCATGGTGCCCCCCATTGTACGAGATAAATCCTTCTCATGGTTAGGATAAATCCGACCACTTGGCGACCCTGTTTAATGCTGAGGTCCGTGGATTTCCTGCTGATTTTAGTGATGACTTTTCTAGATTTTTCGTCAACCTACAGCTGGTCTGGACGACAACTTCATGACCTAAATCAAGAAGCGCGTGTCTTTTTCGGAAGACTTTACTTCCTTTTAATGATGGAATTGATTCATCATGTAGATCCATCTCTTCTTTTCTTTCATCGGGTAAAAACAGTTTAGTTTAGTTCAAAGCAAAAGTATTTTCAGTTATTTGTTACAGATATATGTGACATATGTTTAAGATAACTTGGTAAATTTTCCCACACTTGGCTTTTATTTTCCTTTTTATCGTCCTCTATTCCATTTTAAATGAATTTTAACATTTTAGTTTGTTTCTTAATTTATGTCCTTTCCGAGGTAACAATAATTTCGGTGTTAAAACCTAGTTTTATCGTTCATAAATATGTATAAACATGATTTTGAATTCATTTAATTGAAAATTTTGAAAAATTTTACTAGAATTGGGTAGTCAGTATATAAGACTAGGGCTATTCTTTTTTATCAGAGAGCACTAGATTCTAATACAACTACTGCTTTACTAGTATTTTTAATGGTAACCAAGTGTATAAAATAAAAATTTTAAAATCCGAAAGAATTTAACCCCTTCCCACACTTAAGATCTTGCAATGCCCTCATTTGCAAGAAATCAGTAACAATTTAAATTATTAAGGGTGATTTGTGTGAAAATGATTAAATTTTACCAAAGTTCCCAAATATATTGGTGTTTGTTTGCTGAATGATAAATGGTGCACGTCATTTGTTCATTCCGTCTTGTTGTTATTTCACATATATTTTGCATCTTGTCGTCAAAATTAGTTGCTTTTGCTGAACTTAATGCCAGTCTTTGAAAATGCGTTGTTTTACCCTGTTGTGTACATAAGATAAACTGCAAACATATATACATATTTTTGAAGTTTGGTATATTACCCCACATTCAAAAATTATTAAAATCTAAGAATAAAAGTTAGATAATTATAAAAATGATTACAATATTAACAAAAGTATTAAACGTATCAATAATTACAAATTACAAAATAAAAATAAAAATAAGTAAACTAAGGATGATATTGGTACCAATAGGGGTTCCAGGCATAACCATAAGTGCTATAGAATGCTTCGGCAGGGTCATACGTAGGATATGGTGGCAGCATCTCTATAGACCAAGGAGGGAAGATGGGTTTCGGTGTAGGAATATAGTTTCTACCTATATGTTGGCAATGAGCTATGATTTGGTTCTGATGAACTTGCCAATCTTCAAATGCTCTCTGTCTAGCATTTTCGTATTCCTGAGAAGCTATAAACCTATGCATTTCTTGCATCTCATTCCCCCCTCCTACATTACCTTGCTGCTGGTTTCTCTCCACCTGTGGATGTCTACCATGGTATCGTACTGCGGCGTTATTTCGCCTCTTCAAAACTTTCGCACCATGGTATACATTTAAACCTATAGTATCGCGGGGTTCCGGCTCTTCTAGTAATAATCCCCCCCGACTTATATCCACACCGAGATATTCACCAATCAAAGTAATAAAAATACCACCTCCTATTATGCTATGTGGTCGCATCCCCCGAACCATAGCTGATAAATAATAACCCACACAATATGGTATACTTACAGCGCTTTGTGGGTCTCGAATACACATATGGTAAAACAAATCTTGTTCATTTACCTTTTCTTTGTTTTTACCCCTTTGTGTAATCGAATTAGCTAAAAACCTATGTATTACTCTTAATTCGGCTCTATCTATATCCAAATAAGAGTAATTTCCCCCTTTGAAACGGTGATGGCTTGTCATTTGACTCCACACACCGTGTGTATCAAAATTTTCATCTATCTTTCTACCGTTTAGTATCAATCCTCTACAATCGGCAGACGCTAACTCCTCAGGCGTATATATACGTAAAGCCTGAGCCATGTCCAGTAAAGACATGTGGCGCATCGAACCGCCTAACAAAAATCTAATAAAAGAACGATCGGTTAAACTAGCTACCCGATCATTCAACTCTATACTACATAACAATTCTTCACACCATACTTTATATACAGGTCTACGTATGGTGAATAAATGCACCCAGTCATTAAAAGAAGAATTACCATACCTCTGTACAAGTAATTCCCTAATTGGCCCGGCCAATTCTACAGCTTCTAAGGGTCCCCATTCTATGACCCTCGGTACCTCAACAACCTTAGAATGAAGAGTATGCAAACCCCTTTGATATTTTGGATAATCTATCCAAAGTCTGTCAAATCTCAGGTTCGGGTGCAACTCTTCCAAGTGCATATCGGAAAAGGTCATGACTGGATGAGGTATCTCCTGCTTGTAGTAGTTATCCACCTCCTGTTGTTCCAAATTCTCAGCAGGAGCATTGCGGGCTTGGGATGAAGATTCACCCCTTTCATTCTGCAAAACACATCAAACACAATTTTTGTGCATCCAAATATGCATTAGTGTCAGCAAAATCATCAATCAAAATAATTATAATGACATTATCAATTTATATCAAACTTAAGCTCATTTTCACATTTTTATCAAATCTACACTTTTTCAAATAAGCATATACGAAAATGTTCGCCAAGTTCATAAGCATTCAACTCAAATAACATGTCAAAATAATCATTACTAGCAATTAAACAAGTCTCAAATGGCATTATCTTTCAAAAATCAAGTTCATGAATTTTAGACTTGAAAAAGTCCACTTTAATTCTCAAAATCATGTTTAGGCTCAAAGTTTGGATCATTTAACTACCTAGACATGTTACACTACTCAATTTAGCAACAATTCATGACAAAAATCGGCCATAACCTGTTTATATCAAAAAGCCCCAAATTTACTCAAGAACACAAACCCTAGATTATTCAAAATTTGAAGTTTAAGGCTTCTAATCATGTTAAACAGCATCAATCTAGGTTATACAAGCATAATACATAAACAATTTAAGCCTAATTACACTAAAAAGCATCAAAATCAAATTGGGGAAAAAATAGCTCAAGAACATCAAATTTCGAATTAAATGGTGTTTAGGTGTAGAAATTTACCGTTTTTCTTGAGTAATTCTTAGATAGCATCCTTCTCAACATGATTTTAGCAAAAGATTTGGTGATTAACGGTTAAAAATTGTGATTTTGGGGGTTTTTTTTTGTGTTTTTCGGGTGCAGTTTTTCGAGCTGTATTTTTGGGTTGAGGAGTATGAAACTGATCAGTTTGCAGCTCTTATATTTTTTTTTCTGTAATCCGGCTCCTCCGCGACTCGCGGGGATTTACTCTCCAAACTCCGCGAGTCGCAGAGTTTTTTTTTTTTTTTTTTTTTTATAATCATTAACTTTTGAAACAATTAAGTACTTAATTTTAAAATTTTGTGTCCCTTGTTATTTAGGACGAGGTCGTTTCGGATCGATGTCCTAGTCCGTCCTTCGACAAAATTTTAAAATTTGTCTTTTTGTAGCGATTGTTTTAAAAGCTAAGATTTTTTGGTTTTTTAATGTTTTTGGCATACTTTAAATCAATAAGATTAAAAATAATGATAATAAAAGTTCTCGTCCCTCCCTCGGGTAAAGCAATTTCGGTTCAAAGACCTAGTCTTCAACTTACGACGAATTTTAAAAATCATATTCTTAACTTAATGAGATAAAGTAAATTTTTGTTTTTAAATTCACACAACTTAAATATAAAATTCAAAATTATTATTAAAAATTCACACCAAACTTAAAATTTGAAATGCATAAAATTAAAAATTTATATTTTAAAAATTCACACCAAACTTAATTTAAAAATTCATATTATAAATTCATACCAAACTTATATTAATTTTTCAAATATTTACAATTTTAGATATATTGTTTTTTACAAAGTTTACAATATTAATTTAAGATTTAAATATTAATTTTAAAAACATGGTAAAAATAAAATTAAAAATCTTTTTGTCTTTTTATCCCACTTTAATCAATCAAATATTATCAAAAATATACGCCCCTCTTTTCGGTAAAGTAATTTCGGTTCCAAGACCTAATTTAACTCATGACGAATTTTTGAAATATTTTTGGTTGATTGATTAAAGATATTTATACCTTAAGAATAAACGTTAGATTTCGCAGTGATGTAATAAATTTTTGAATGATATCAATAATTTCGGTCGCCAAACCTAATTTTATTCAATACCAATTTAATACTTTTTAGCGAACAAATTAGCGTTTATTATCAAAAGGTTAAAAATAAAAATAAAAATAAAAACTGTACAGACAAACCTGTGAAATAGATTTCTTAGTTATATGATCTATCCCATTCATAAGATAGTCGGTTTAATTGGTTTTCCATGGCTACATAGGCGTAACCTCGAGCATTCAGTGTCTTTTCTTCTAAACATATGAACGGTCCGTCTCTGCATAAAGTAACAAATTCGGTATTTGAATAGGTTTGATTATTTGAACATTTACCTCCATGTGACCATTTTCCGCATTTGTGACATCGTTCTAGGTGTCGTGCTCTTCTTTTCGCTGCGGATTTTGATTTTCCTTTACCAAATTGTAACTTATTATCTTCGCATCTAGATTCTTTTCTAACTCCGTCCATTCTTTCTCTGATTACTGATACTAATTCACTCGGTAGTATGTCATTATTTCTTTTAGTGATCAAAGCGTGTAGCATTAGACCATGGTTTAGTTCACAGGCAGTCTTCATTTTGTAAAAACCTAAAAAAAATAAAAATTCAGAATGGGGGGAGAAGACTAGTTCTTTAGGGTCTGCTAGGGAAAGACCATTTGGGTTCCATTTTTGAGAACTACACGAAAACAGACAATCTAACTCTAACAGAAATACATATTATCCTTTAAAGACTTGATTCTCCCCACACTTAGTTAGCTGTGGTGTCGAAATTGTGATTAACTTCGTTGTCGACTTCCATCAGACCATGTATGTAATGTTTAACTCTGTGACCATTAACTTTAAATTCAATCCCATTTGAATTTATCAATTCTATCGTTCCGTATGGGAAAACTCTTTTGACTATGAATGGTCCAGACCATCTTGATTTCAATTTTCCAGGAAATAGCTTGAATCGTGAATTGAAAAGAAGAACTCTGTCTCCTTCTTTAAATTCTTTTGAACTTCTGATTCTTTTATCATGCCATTTCTTCGTTCTTTCTTTATAGATTAACGAATTTTCGTATGCTTCATGTCTTAATTCTTCTAATTCATTTAGTTGACTTAATCGTAGACGTCCGGCTTCATGTAAATCAAGATTACATGTCTTCAAAGCCCAAAATGCTTTGTGTTCAATTTCTACTGGAAGATGACATGCTTTTCCATAAACAAGTCTAAAAGGTGTGGTTCCAATTGGAGTTTTGTAGGCTGTTCTAAAAGCCCCGAGTGCATCCTCCAATTTAATGGACCATTCCTTCGGATTTGATCCTACGGTTTTCTCTAGAATACGTTTTAAAGCTCGGTTGGTATTTTTAACTTGTCCACTTGTTTGTGGATGATATGCGGTGGAGATTTTATGAGTTACTCCATATCTTTTAAGAACTTTCTCAAGTTGATTATTACAGAAATGAGTACCCCGATCACTTATTAAAGCTTTCGGTGTTCCAAACCTTGCAAAAAGACGTTTTAAAAAGTTGACTACAACTCGTGCATCGTTAGTTGGGAGAGCTTGTGCTTCCGCCCATTTAGATACATAATCAATGGCTACGAGTATATATAGATTATTATGAGATTTTGGAAATGGACCCATAAAGTCAATACCCCAAATGTCAAATAATTCACATACTTGGATGACATTTTGTGGCATTTCATCACGTTGACTTATTTTTCCGGCCTTTGACATGCATCACAGGATTTGCAAAGAAGGTGTGCCTCTTTGTAAATTGTAGGCCAATAGAATCCAGCTTCATAAACTTTTTTTGCTGTTAGTTGAGGCCCATAATGCCCTCCTGTTGGTCCTGTGTGACAATGGTTTAAAATTTTACTAGCTTCATCTCCAAATACACATCGGCGTATTATTCCATCGGGACAACTTTTAAACAGATGTGGATCTTCCCAGAAATAGTGTTTTATATCACTGAAGAATTTCTTTCGTCTTTGGTACGATAATCCTTTTTCAAGGAATCCACAAACTAAGTAATTTGCATAGTCTGCAAACCATGGGATTTCTTTATAATCTATCTTCAATAGATATTCATCAGGAAAGCTGTCTTGTATGGCCGATTCATTTAGAACTTCTAATTCGGGATTTTCAAGACGAGAAAGATGATCAGCGGCGAGATTTTCTGCTCCTCTTTTATCTCGGATTTCAATATCAAACTCTTGTAAGAGTAAGATCCAACGGATTAATCTTGGTTTAGCATCTTGTTTTGAAAATAGGTATCTAAGAGCAGAATGGTCGGTATAGACCACCGTTTTTGCTAGAACGAGATATGATCGAAATTTGTCAAAAGCAAAGACAATAGCAAGGAGTTCTTTTTCAGTAGTAGTATAGTTTGTTTGTGCTCCTTGTAATGTCTTACTAGCATAATATATAGGTTGAAATCGTTTTTCAATCCTTTGTCCTAAAACGGCTCCCATTGCAAAACCACTTGCATCGCACATTAGTTCAAATGGTAGATTCCAATTTGGTGTTATCATGATTGGTGCATTAGTGAGTTTCTCTTTAAGAATATTAAAAGATTTGATACACTCATCTGAAAAGATGAATGGCGCATCCTTTTCTAGGAGTTTATTCATAGGAGTGGCAATTTTAGAAAAATCTTTTATGAAACGTCGGTAAAAACCGGCATGCCCAAGAAAACTCCTAACTCCTCTAACATTTGTGGGATGTGGAAGTTTAGCAATTACATCTACTTTAGCTCTATCCACTTCAATTCCTTCTTTTGAAATTTTATGTCCAAGAACGATGCCTTCTTTAACCATGAAATGGCATTTCTCCCAATTAAGTACTAGATTTGATTGTTCGCATCTAATTAGCATTCGTTCCAGATTAACTAGACATGATTTAAATGTATCACCGAAGACTGAAAAGTCATCCATGAATACTTCCATGCATTCTTCTATCATGTCGTGAAAAATCGCCATCATGCACCTTTGAAAGGTTGCAGGGGCGTTGCAAAGTCCAAATGGCATGCGTTTGTAAGCAAAAGTACCATAAGGGCACGTGAATGTGGTTTTCTCTTGGTCTTCGGGTGCTATTGGAATTTGAAAATATCCGGAAAATCCATCTAGAAAACAATAGTAACTATTTCCGGCTAATCTTTCCAACATTTGATCTATGAAAGGTAAGGGAAAGTGATCTTTTCTGGTGGCGTCATTTAATTTTCTATAATCAATACATACACGCCATCCTGTTACAGTCCTAGTAGGAATAAGCTCATTTTTCTCATTTGTAATGACAGTCATGCCACCCTTCTTAGGCACGCATTGAACTGGGCTTACCCATGGACTATCAGAGATTGGATAAATTAAACCTGCATCTAGCAGTTTAATAATCTCTTTCTTAACTACATCTTGCATATTAGGATTTAGTCTTCGTTGGCGTTGCACATACGTTTTATGACCTTCTTCCATAAGGATTTTATGTGTGCAATACGAAGGACTTATTCCTTTAATATCATGAATCTTCCATGCAATGGCTGGTTTATGAGCTTTCAACACAGAAATGAGTTGTGATTTCTCATTTTTAGTAAGAGAAGACGATATTATTACAGGTAATTCAGATTCACCATGTAAATAAGCGTATTCCAAATGGTTTGGAAGGGGCTTTAACTCTAATTTCGGAGGTTCTTCTATCGATGATTTATATCGATATCTGTCTTCTTCTTTTAGCATTTGAATTTCTTCTGTTGTTGGTTCATATCCATTGGCTATAAGTGTAGCTAACATTTCAGCTTCATCAATTGGTTCATTACCTTCTCCTAAAGAACATTCTCCCGTTCCTTGTAATTCTGGAAATTCTTCTAATAATTCTGCATGTGCATCTATAGTTTGAATATAATAACATGTATCATCTGCAGATTGTGGTTGTTGCATTGCTCTATCAACTGAAAAGGTAACACTCTCATCCTCTATACTTAGGGTCAGTTTCTTACCGAACACGTCTATCATTGCTTTAGCCGTGTTTAAGAATGGTCTTCCTAATATGAGAGGAACTTGAGAATCTTCTTCCATGTCCAAAACAACAAAATCTACTGGAAATACTAAAGTACCAACTTTAACTAGCATGTTCTCCATTATCCCTCTAGGATATTTTATTGATCTATCGGCTAGTTGTATGCTTATTCTGGTTGGTTTCAATTCTCCAAGGTCTAGTTTAGCGTATAGTGAATACGGCATTAGATTTATACTAGCACCTAAGTCTGCCAATGCTTCTATTGAACTAAGACTACCCAGAAAACATGGAATTGTGAAACTTCCTGGATCAGATAGTTTTTCTGGTATCTTATTCAACAGCACTGCTGAACAATTAGCATTCATAGTAACAGCCGAGAGTTCTTCCATTTTCTTTCTATTTGAGATTAGATCTTTCAAGAATTTAGCATATCTTGGCATTCCTGAAATCACATCAATGAAAGGAAGATTTACATTTATCTGTTTAAACATATCCAAAAATTTGGATTGCTCGGCTTCAAGTTTCTCTTTCTTCATTTTACTCGGGTAAGGAAGTGGTGGTTGGTATGGTTTAACATAAGGTTTATCCTTAACTGTGTTATCTTCATTAACCTTTTCAACTACCGGTTCTTTTTCCTTATCTTGATCAGGTTGTGGTTCTTGTGGAGTAGGAATAGTTTCATCAGAAGTTACAGGTATTTCCGGTGGTTTAAGTGTTGTACCACTTCTTGTGGTAATAGCTTTAGCTGTTTCATTCCGGGGGTTAGCATTTGTATCGCTTGGTAGACTTCCTGGTTTTCTTTCACCTATTAACCTTGCTAGGTTACTCACTTCTTGTTCCAGATTTTGAATAGAAGCTTGTTGATTTCTAAATGCTTGAGCATTTTGTTCATTAGTTTGTTTCTGAGATGTGAAAAACTGCGTTTGAGTTTCAACTAGCTTCGTCATCATATCTTCTAAATTTGGCTTTTTATCATCGGTTTGTTGTGGTGATTTGTTTTGAAAATTAGGTCTTTGCTGATTATAAGTATTATTGGATACTTGTTGATTGCTAGGACCTTGTTGGTTGTTGTATGGAATATTTCGGTTATAATTCTGGTTTTGATTGTAAATCGGTCTTGGCGGTTGATAATTATTCTGATAATTATTTCCAGGCCTTTGGTTTATGTATGAAATATTCTCTCTTTGTTCCATTTTTAATTCAATACTGAGACAATCTTTTGTCAAATGTGGTCCTCCACACTGCTCACAACTAATTCGTATTGAGTGAATATCCTTAGTCATCTTTTCCATTCGTCTCTCCACAGCATCTATCTTTGCGGAAATGGAATCTAAGTCATGGCTAGAATCGGCTCTAGCTGCTTTAGTTGATCTAATGATATCTTTTTCTTGGTGCCACTCATGTGAGTGGGAAGCAGTGTTATCAATAATTTTGTAAGCATCAGTTTCGGTTTTCTTCATAATAGAACCACCAGCTGCTATATCTATGTCTTTCCTTGTAGTGATGTCGCATCCTTGGTAGAATATTTGTACTATTTGACAGGTGTCTAAACCATGTTGCGGACATCCTCTTAACAACTTTCCATATCTTGTCCACGCCTCATATAGAGTTTCATTTGGTTTCTATGTAAACGTAACAATTTCTGCTTGAAGTCTTACGGCTTTAGATGCAGGAAAGAATTTTTTAAGAAATTTGTCAACTAAAACGTCCCATGTATCGATCGCCCCTTCAGGTAACGATTCCAACCAATCTTTGGCTTCTCCCTTTAAAGTCCAGGGAAATAACATGAGATATATCTGTTCATCCTCCACTTCTCGGATTTTAAATAGTGTGCAGATCCTATTAAAGGTACGTAGATGTTCATTTGGATCTTCCTTCGGCGCACCACTAAATTGGCATTGATTAGTCACCATGTGTAGAATTTGTCCTTTGATTTCATAATCTGGCGCATTAATGTCAGGATGAGTAATTGCGTGACCTTGGCCAGTGCGTTTAGCTCTGATTCGGTCTTCCATACTTAAAGGTTCCAGATTCTCCATAATTGAATTTGTTGAATCGGTATCACTAGATGATTCTGATTTAATGGTTCGTTCCTCAACAATCTCTGTTTGAATGATTGGTGGTTCCGGAGGAAAGTTTAGTGGTTCAGGATCTACGAACCGTTCCTGAATATTCTCCGGATTCTCAATTGTGAGGTCGGGTTCAAAAAATGGATTATAGGAAATTTGAACTGAAGTACTTGGTCTACTGGATGACGATTCTAAAGAAAAATCAAGGGTGGTTATATTTGCTAAATGTCTTGATCTAGTTACAGGTGGTGAACGTACAAAAGGTGGTGAACGTCTTGCTCGGTGCATTCACTGAATATCCTATTAGTTTTAAAAAGGAAAGAAAAATTATAATAAGTTATCCAATCAATAGACTTTTCTGATTTTGCCCACGTTTCGAATAGCCAAAAGATGCAGCAGAGGGGCAGGATTCGTTTGGTCTCAATATAATTGAGGACTGTTTGGCTCCAATAACCCGGTCCACGTACAAATCCAACTATTACTACGAACCAGAAAATTTTGATGTCTATTAATTTAACCACTTAAAATAAATTTTCGTAATTTTAAGAAATTTAGATAAGAAGTAGAATAAAAATCTATGTCCTAAAACTAGAATAGCGAGAAATAAGAAAGAAAAAGAGCTCGTCGAAAAAGGTCGAAAAAGAAAAATATGGTTGAAAAATAAAAGGTGACGGAAAAATAAAAGAAACTTATAAAAACTTAAAAATACTTGACTAACCTAACCTTATTACTACAACTAACTTAAAATTATAATCGCAAATTGAAATTACTAATTGGAATGATAATTGATACATAGTAAAAGGTCGTCTAAAAATATTAAAGCTTACAAGAAAAACTAAATCCCAAATGGAAATAACTTAAAAAGAAACTAAAACTTAAAAAGGCGTCGCAAAATTCTAAAGCACCTAAATCTTAGTCTAAAGAAAAAGCACTTAAGGAATTCTACGGCAAAGCCTAAAAATCTAGGAGTAAAAATAACTATAGCAAAAACTAAGTTTAAAATTAAATATGAGCTAAAAATACAAAAGTTATGCTACAACGATTAAAAAGGGACAAAATATAAAAATATACAAAAAGTTGTAAAAAGTACAATTTTTATAAAAATATTATTTTTATATTATTTATTTTATTAAACTATTAATTTAATTAAACTTAATAAACTAAAATATAAATTAAATAAAACTTAAATTAAACTAAAACTAATTATAATAATAATAATAATTAAGGTTAAATAATAATAATAATTAATTAATACCCGTAATTAATGCAGGATTAGGGTTTCTGTTCGCGTGTCAGAGAAGCTCCGCGACTTGCGGTATTTAATGCTTCAAACCCCGCGACTCGCGGGGTTCAGAAATTCAGTTGACAGATTTAATCTTCAACGCGTTTTTTCTTTATTAATTTATTTTTATTTTCTGTTTTCTGTTTTTTTTTTCTGTTTATAAAAAAAAATAATATGTGTACAAATAAAACTTATATTTAAAACTTAAATAAAAATAGAATCACTTTATAATTTTATAAATAAAAATCTTAAAACTAGATTTATATATATTTTTTTTATGTTTTTAAATAAAAACAAAATACTTAAATAAAACTTATGTTTTTATAAACTAAAAATAAAGAAACTTTATAAAACTTAAATATTTAACAAAATCTTAAAAATAATTATATTTTTGTTTTTCTTTTTATATTTTTGAATAATTAAAACGTATTTTTACAAAAGCGACTTTTAATAGAAGTAAACTAAATTTTTTTTTTTATTAGCGTTGCGCTTCCGGCGTTTAGAAAGCTCCCCGGCAGCGGCGCCAAAAATACTTGATGTCAAAGCAGAGGGGTATAAAATACTATTAATTTTTACAAGGAAATACTATTAAATACGATACAATTTTACACAAGATATTTATTTATTTATAGAATGGATATACTTAAACCTTGCTACAACACTTATAGGCAGTGTACCTAATCGTACAGTAGTGTAGTTTTTAGTAAGTCCGGTTCGTTCCACAGGGAAATCTTTAAACAAAGCTCAACGCTATATTAGTTTACTTTTATAAAAATACAAACATATATATAAGTAATATTATTATTATAAAGGGGGGTTTTTACCGTTTAATGACCGGTTTGTCGATTTTAAAACTTTAGTCGCAGTTAAAACCTAATGTAAAATATTAAATAAATAAAAGACTTAAATTAAAACTTAAAGTAAATAATGATAATGAAATTGCGAATAATAAAAGTGCGATAAAATAAACTTGCGATAATTAAAAAGTACGATAATTAAAAGTGCGATTAAATAACAATAAATAAAAGTGCGATAATTAGAAGTGCAATTAAATATAAAATAAAGGAAATTAAATATGAAATAAAAGAATTATGCTTATTTAAACTTCCGTAATCATGATGTTTGACGTGTTGATTTTAGTTTTATGCCCATGGGTTAATTGTCCTTTGTCCTGGATTATTTAATATGTCCGTCTGGTTTTTGTAAGACCCGAATATTTATCTTGCTTGTTTGTGTATTAAGACGTTCGAGATTGGGTTTCGCGGATTATTTATATAAAGTTTAAAATGCAAAAGAATCTGTTTCAGTTAGGTCGCGCGCCGCGCGGGGATTCGGCGCGCCGCGCCGTTTGCTGCTGACAGAATCCCTTGTTTTTCTTAATTGGTTTAAATGAAGGGCAAATGGGTAAATTCACTTGAGGCCGGATTTGTGAGGCTTATGAGCTAGTTTGGATCAGTTTTGGATCCCATTCACATCCACTCATCATCTTCATCCATTTTTAGAGAGAGAGTAAGAGTTTAGAGAGAGATTGGAGGTTTTGGTGAGGAAGAAGCTCGAATCGTTCAAAGTCTCGGGTTTTAAAGTTGTTCCTTTCGTTCTCGGCTACACGGTGATAGTATTGGTAAGCTCAAACTCCGAATTTCAATTATTTAATTTGATATTCAAGTTAGGGTTTTGAGTTAATTAGTTGTAAAACCTCTTAGATGATGAAATGGGTTTATGGTGACTAGTTATTCTTGTCACTTGGCGGGTTTTGGGTTGTTTGACGATTTGGCCTTGATTAGGCTTTAATCTTGGGATTTATCACTTGGATTAGTGATTATGGAAGTATTGGAAACCATTTAGGGTATTTGGTTGACTAATTGTGACTTTGGGTCAAATTAGGGTTTGGTAGTGATTATGACCCATTTGGTGACTTAATGAGGTTTATGAACTTAAAATGGATTAAGTTGAAGTATAAGACCGAGTTAAATGTGTTTTGGTGTCAAAACTTATAAAGGACGAGATTTTGACCTTTATGGGTCAAAATTAGGGTTTAAGTGTCTAAATGGGTATGACACGTGTTTGACACTTGAGTTCGGGTTTAATTGGCTTATTATGACCATTCTCACTTGCGTTAGTGATTATTGGTTAGTTTGGGCACGGTTTGTGCTCGGAAGTGCATTTGGGTCGAAATTGCACTAAGTGGCGAATTGGGTTGGTTTGTAAAATCCATCCTAATTGTATTGTTGTAATTGTGTTAATGGAATAGGTATTTTCCATTGGCGAGTTGCGGATCACTTGGAAGCTTTCTTCAAGACTTCAAGGTGAGTGATATTATCCTATGTACATATGTATGTGTAGGATGGGTGCGGGTCGGGTGAAGTGATTCTCGGCTAGAGAGCTCACTTCACATGTAGGTGGACTTGATGGACTTTTGTATGAGTCCAATTGGCACGGTTGTGCGTTTTGGTTGACCATCTTTGGCGAAGTACACGTTCGTGTGTACATTATCACACGTGATTGTGATTTGGATGTTGTGGCCCCGATGTGGTGGATTTTTATAATCCCGTGACCGTGGGTTTGAGTTGGAGTAGTGAATCGCGTGTGGTTTCGGACTCACGATGACGCGTGTAGTTTCGGTCATCTTATCGAATGAATCTCGTGTAGTTCGGATTCATGGTGACTCGTGTAGTTCGGTCATCTTGTTGAGGTAGTAATCTCGTGTGGTTTCGGATTACTAAGGCTCGTGTAGTTCGGCCAACCTTCATTGTGGTATCTTTGGGTTCTCGGTAATAGGTTAAGGTGTTAACCTTGTTCGTTCATATTATTATTATATTAATGTATTGTTGTGTTGTAGCTAACCCTCCGGGTGTAGCTATTTGGAGATGTTCACTTTGTCGTTGGTGGACTCATATTTGTTGTTGTACCTTTAGCTTGATGCTTAGAGATTGTACGGTATGCTTAGTGTAGTTGCTTTATATTTGGATGCTACGGTATGCGGTATTTGTTTGTGTGGCGTATTCATTTTATACATATATATGTATGTAGTATATTATCATTCACTAAGCGTTAGCTTACCCTCTCGTTGTTGACTCTTTTTATAGATTGCATGCGGATGGTGGCTCGGGTAAGCGCAAGGATTAGAGGACTTGCATAGTTTGCGTAGAAGGCTTGCTTTTGGATTTATTAGGATTGGGTAGTGTACCCCCAATCGCCATGCTCGGCTTTGTCTTGTATTAAGAGTCTTATGGTCTAAAATTGTATTTATATACTTAAAGGGTAATTTGGGCACGTGTGGGCCCCACTTTGTAAAACTCGCTCAAACCTTAGTTATGTGCTAGTTTTACATATATTAATGTACGGTTAAAAGCGTTTTGGCTAAATATGTCGGGAACTAGTCAAACATTTTCGTTAAATTGACTTCCGGGGACAGCGGGCTGTCCAGGTGATTTGGCGCGCCGCGCGCCCACCTGGCGCGCCGCGCGAATGAACTGCACCAGAAAATTTTTTTTTTGTTGAGAAATTTAACGGGAATTGTTGTGGTTTCGTTTCGGGTTGTTACAAGTGGTATCAGAGCATGGTCTAAGGGATTTAGGTGACTTGAGATAGGTGCCTAGACTTAGACTTGTGTGTGCTTAAATTGTTGCGGGACTTGTAGGATTACGGGTCGGAATGGGTTTAGTTAGTGCCTTGTTTATAGGTTGACTAACGTTTATATTAGTAATGCGGATATTATTAATATGCTCTTGTGTTGTGATAGTAATTCTCGCGTGTGTTTGTACCGCGTAGAATTTTGGTTGTGTTTGTTTATATCATCGAGCGAGGCGGTCGTTGTACTAACAAGTCGATGCGGCGTGTGTGCGTAATAAGAACTTGCAGACCTTATTACGGGTGCAAATCGTGTCTAACGAGTGATGTACGACGAGTGCTTAGCAAGATGGGTCGGGGTTGTGCGTGTTTACTTATACGTTCGTGATCTAATCGTTTTGCATTCCTTAGAATGGCGACGGGAAGTGGGATCGATACGAACGACGCGGAATTTAACGCTAGAGTTGCGGCCGCCGTTGCGGAGCAAATGCGTGGGTTGGAAGAAAGAATGGAAAGGAAGTATTCCGAACTTCAAAGTAGTAGTGAAATGGAGCGTTATCTTAAAAGCTTCATGAGGACTAAACCCCCGATGTACGACGGAAAACCGGATCCTTTGGTAAGCACAACTTGGATTTCGGATGTCGAAGGGTGTTTTCGTACTATTGATTGCCCTCCCGAGAGGAAGACGAGACTCGCTACGAGTTTGTTGCGTGGTAGGGCAAGGGATTGGTTGGATGGTAAGATTGATCTTGTCGGTGGCGAGACGTTTATGGCCTTATCGTGGGACGAGTTTAAGGAGGAATTCTTTGAGGAGTTCCGGACTTCGGCCGATTTGTGGGAATTGCGTAATGAGTTGCGAAATTTGCGACAAGGATCTATGGAATTGAGTACTCTTAAGGCGACCTTTATGGCAAAGGCTCGTTTTTGTCCGGAGTATTTGGGAAATGATCGTTTGTTGATGGGGGATTTCTATCGGACCTTGAATGATGACTTGAAAAGTAAGATTAGTCGGGGTCAAGCGAAATCGTTTTCGGAATTATTCAACTTGGCTAGAGGTTTCGAGTCGTATTCACGATCGAATAGGGGTGAATCTTCAAGTGAGAGAAGAGTTGTTTCTTATGGTGCTCCGAGTAAGAGGACTAAGGGTCTGAGTGTGAGCACGGGTGGTACGCGAACGGGTATATCGGATTCTAGTACGGCTAGATGTTACAATTGTGGCGTAAGGGGTCACAAGTCTTGGGAATGTTCGGTACCAAAGGGTGGTAGTATGGTGTGCTTCAATTGCCAAAAGGAAGGACATCGTAAGTCGGAATGTCCCAAGTTAGCGGGGACGGGTGCGGCGAGGAGACGTTAAGGTACGTTTAATTTTGATAAATATGTCTTTCGATTATTTATTAAATGCCGTTTGAGTTTGAGTTGCATGCCTTTGTTGTGTATGTTATGCTATGGGTGACGTTCCTAATGGAAGTACCCTAAGGTGATGTTTGATTGTCGGGCGAAGGGCGTAAGACTTGGTGCAACCAAGCGTTCCTTAGTATTTGGGGTATGTTTCTACCAAGCCACGGAAATGGTTTTGGTGTTCGACTGTTAAGCGCGTGTTCGCTTGCGTGTCGAAGTTGACGAATCATGAGGTTCGTCGGTTGGTTGGAACCCTTGAGATCGAGTGTTTTAAATCTCGATGGGCGTTGGTAATGGAGTCTTTATGACGCGACATTAGGTGCCTCTTTTATACCTACTAGCGTGGTGTCGACTCCGATTGTGTTGTAGTTACATTGTACTTAGGGTACCGGGAGAAACCCTTAAGTACACGAGTGACTCGGTGAAACTGACAACTATAGTAATTGGATGATTGCGAGGGTGTAGTTTGTGTAATGCGAGGTACACTTTTTGTTCGAAATGTTTAAGGATTGTTTGAAATCCTTCGTATGCTCAAGGTTGGAGCAAGGTGTAGTGATGGGTCGTGTGTACCCAATCGTTGGTAAAGTCTACCTTTGGTAGCATTGTACGGTTGTACGAGTGTGATATAGGAACGTGGTTCCAAGAGGGGGAGTCGCATTTCCGCACGAGGAAGTTTTAGTGTGATATTTCGGATGATGTTTTTAGTAGATCCGAAAATTTCGTCGAGACCTAGTTTTGGTCAACTTGTGGTAGAGTACAATTTTGGTTAAATTGTACTTATGATATTGGATTGGAATTACCACTGAGGTGGTAATGTGGTAAATCTCGTTGAGAGATAATGGACGTGTTTGGTGAGCAAGGTGAAATCCTTCGGTTAAGGGAGGTGTGTGTCGGATTCTCTTTTGGGGAATCATTGTTTGGTACCTATGTTTGATATAGGTGGTTCTTGCTCGATTGTGGGGATGGTTAGTGGTATCCGTTAGGATTCACTATAGTGTAGCAGGGCGCGATGTTGCACTACTCGTTGTTTGAGGCCGAAAGTGCGTATGTGATCGATGAAGCATGATCTTTAGGGTCCGCTGACTTCATCGTGGTATTGATGATTTATGAAGCATGACCTTCGGGGTCCGCTGACTTCATTATGGTATGGTTGAGTGATGGAGCATGATCTTTAGGGTCCGCTGACTTCATCACGGGAGTACGTGATCGGTGAAGCATGATCTTCGGGTCCGCTGACTTTATCCGGTGTTGAGATTTGGTGAAGCATGATCTTCGGGTCCGCTGACTTCGCCATAGTAGTGGATCGCGTGTGGTTTCGGATTCACGATGACGCGTGTGGTTTCGGTCATCATATTGTGGAAGTGGATCGCGTGTGGTTTCGGATTCACGATGACGCGTGTGGTTTCGGTCATCATATTGTGGAAGTGGATCGCGTGTGGTTTCGGATTCACAAATGACTCGTGTGGTTTCGGTCATTGTATTGAGGAGTGAGTCTCGTGTAGTTCGGATTCACAATTGACTCGTGTAGTTCGGTCATTCCTCCGGGATAGTGACTCTCGTGTAGTTCGGATTCACTATGGCGCGTGTAGTTCGGCCATTCCCGATTGTTGTTGTGTTGAAGGTAGTGAGTCGCGTGTAGTTCGGATTCACTAAGGCGCGTGTGTTTTCGGCCAGCCTTCGTGTGTTGTGTGATCCATTGGTTGTTTGATACACCGATGGTGGAGTCGTAAGGACCGTGTTGTTTGATCTATCGGTTGTTTGATACACCGATGGTGGGGTCGTGAGGACCATGTTGTGTGATTAGTGATGCGATAGCCGTGTTTCGCTCACATGTTGTTACGGGTGTGACGAAAGCCGATTTTGTACACCTTGGTTTAGCGTTGCCATCATCGTTTTGGACGCTATCGGTTTTAGCCGTTTGTTATGATGTTACGGTAGTGGCGCTTTGGTCGTATTGCGCACTACAAGGGATGATAGTGGTTGGTGTTGTCCGTAAGGATTCGTTTGGTTCGGTCTTCATCGTTTCGGGTTTTTGACCTTAGGTTGAGACTTGGTTGCTTTTAACGTTGTACTCGGTAATAGTACGCTAAGGGATTTATATCTCGGTACGAGATTGGTTGAGTTTTCCTGATGTTAGGGAATGAGCATGGTTTTAGTGCTCGGATTGTGGTTTTGATAAATCGCGGGTGATGATTTAGTTGTGGAAGGCGATTCGTTGGAAAGGAATTGCTTAGGAAAGTCGTATTGGGACTTATGTCGAGGACCGTAGGGTGAGGTCCACTTGGTTAAGTGATGAGGATCACGAGGACGTGATCGAGTTTAAGTGGGGGAGAGTTGTAAGACCCGAATATTTATCTTGCTTGTTTGTGTATTAAGACGTTCGAGATTGGGTTTCGCGGATTATTTATATAAAGTTTAAAATGCAAAAGAATCTGTTTCAGTTAGGTCGCGCGCCGCGCGGGGATTCGGCGCGCCGCGCCGTTTGCTGCTGACAGAATCCCTTGTTTTTCTTAATTGGTTTAAATGAAGGGCAAATGGGTAAATTCACTTGAGGCCGGATTTGTGAGGCTTATGAGCTAGTTTGGATCAGTTTTGGATCCCATTCACATCCACTCATCATCTTCATCCATTTTTAGAGAGAGAGTAAGAGTTTAGAGAGAGATTGGAGGTTTTGGTGAGGAAGAAGCTCGAATCGTTCAAAGTCTCGGGTTTTAAAGTTGTTCCTTTCGTTCTCGGCTACACGGTGATAGTATTGGTAAGCTCAAACTCCGAATTTCAATTATTTAATTTGATATTCAAGTTAGGGTTTTGAGTTAATTAGTTGTAAAACCTCTTAGATGATGAAATGTGTTTATGGTGACTAGTTATTCTTGTCACTTGGCGGGTTTTGGGTTGTTTGACGATTTGGCCTTGATTAGGCTTTAATCTTGGGATTTATCACTTGGATTAGTGATTATGGAAGTATTGGAAACCATTTAGGGTATTTGGTTGACTAATTGTGACTTTGGGTCAAATTAGGGTTTGGTAGTGATTATGACCCATTTGGTGACTTAATGAGGTTTATGAACTTAAAATGGATTAAGTTGAAGTATAAGACCGAGTTAAATGTGTTTTGGTGTCAAAACTTATAAAGGACGAGATTTTGACCTTTATGGGTCAAAATTAGGGTTTAAGTGTCTAAATGGGTATGACACGTGTTTGACACTTGAGTTCGGGTTTAATTGGCTTATTATGACCATTCTCACTTGCGTTAGTGATTATTGGTTAGTTTGGGCACGGTTTGTGCTCGGAAGTGCATTTGGGTCGAAATTGCACTAAGTGGCGAATTGGGTTGGTTTGTAAAATCCATCCTAATTGTATTGTTGTAATTGTGTTAATGGAATAGGTATTTTCCATTGGCGAGTTGCGGATCACTTGGAAGCTTTCTTCAAGACTTCAAGGTGAGTGATATTATCCTATGTACATATGTATGTGTAGGATGGGTGCGGGTCGGGTGAAGTGATTCTCGGCTAGAGAGCTCACTTCACATGTAGGTGGACTTGATGGACTTTTGTATGAGTCCAATTGGCACGGTTGTGCGTTTTGGTTGACCATCTTTGGCGAAGTACACGTTCGTGTGTACATTATCACACGTGATTGTGATTTGGATGTTGTGGCCCCGATGTGGTGGATTTTTATAATCCCGTGACCGTGGGTTTGAGTTGGAGTAGTGAATCGCGTGTGGTTTCGGACTCACGATGACGCGTGTAGTTTCGGTCATCTTATCGAATGAATCTCGTGTAGTTCGGATTCATGGTGACTCGTGTAGTTCGGTCATCTTGTTGAGGTAGTAATCTCGTGTGGTTTCGGATTACTAAGGCTCGTGTAGTTCGGCCAACCTTCATTGTGGTATCTTTGGGTTCTCGGTAATAGGTTAAGGTGTTAACCTTGTTCGTTCATATTATTATTATATTAATGTATTGTTGTGTTGTAGCTAACCCTCCGGGTGTAGCTATTTGGAGATGTTCACTTTGTCGTTGGTGGACTCATATTTGTTGTTGTACCTTTAGCTTGATGCTTAGAGATTGTACGGTATGCTTAGTGTAGTTGCTTTATATTTGGATGCTACGGTATGCGGTATTTGTTTGTGTGGCGTATTCATTTTATACATATATATGTATGTAGTATATTATCATTCACTAAGCGTTAGCTTACCCTCTCGTTGTTGACTCTTTTTATAGATTGCATGCGGATGGTGGCTCGGGTAAGCGCAAGGATTAGAGGACTTGCATAGTTTGCGTAGAAGGCTTGCTTTTGGATTTATTAGGATTGGGTAGTGTACCCCCAATCGCCATGCTCGGCTTTGTCTTGTATTAAGAGTCTTATGGTCTAAAATTGTATTTATATACTTAAAGGGTAATTTGGGCACGTGTGGGCCCCACTTTGTAAAACTCGCTCAAACCTTAGTTATGTGCTAGTTTTACATATATTAATGTACGGTTAAAAGCGTTTTGGCTAAATATGTCGGGAACTAGTCAAACATTTTCGTTAAATTGACTTCCGGGGACAGCGGGCTGTCCAGGTGATTTGGCGCGCCGCGCGCCCACCTGGCGCGCCGCGTGCCCACCTGGCGCGCCGCGCGAATGAACTGCACCAGAAAATTTTTTTTTTGTTGAGAAATTTAACGGGAATTGTTGTGGTTTCGTTTCGGGTTGTTACAGTTTTTGTCCATAACAGTCCATCAGTCATAAATATAAAGTGCGAGTGTCCTCGTCAAATTATTATTATACCCGAAGTTAAATATTCCAACTAATTGGGGATTCGAATTGTAACAAGGTTTTAATACTTTGTTTAATGAATACACCAGGTTATCGACTGCGTATAAACCAAGGTTTTACTACTTTGTTAACAATTACACCAATTACCCTTGAATGTAATTTCACCCCTGTTTTAATTATTCTAGTGGCTATTAATCCATTCCCGTGTCCGGTTAAATGAACGATTATTCGTACATATAAATACCCCGCCCATCGTGTCCGATTGAGTGTATATGGTAATTTATAGGGACGCCCAATTGTAAATCTTTATATTAACATTAACAAACTATCATTTAGTTAAACAAATATAAAGCCCATTAATAGCCCATAGTCTAATTTCCACAAGTGTCGTTCTTTTGTCCAAACCCCAATTATGGTACAAAGCCCAATTACCCAATTTTAGTAATTAGCCCAACATCATGATTACTTCGTTTTAAATAAGCATAATAATAACTTAGCTACGAGACATTAATATAAAAAGGTTGAACATAACTTACAATGATTAAAAATAGCGTAGCGTTACACGGACAGAATTTCGACTTACACCCTTACAACATTCGCTAACATACCCTTATTATTAGAATTAAAATTAAAATTAAAATTAAAATATAAATTATATATATATATATATATATATATATATATATATATATATATATATATATATATATATATATATATCGTATATATTGAGAGAGAGATAGATATTAGGTTCATTTTGCGATCAGAATTCGTTTGCTTTTATAGGGATTTTTGACTTTTGGGGCTCCGCGACTCGCGACCATTTTGGCCTTCAAACTCCGCGAGTCATGGAGGATGAATTTACAGCTCACACCCTTGGAGTCTTTCTCTGCCGACGGTTTTTAATATATATATATAATATATATATAATTAATATAATTAATTATATATTATATTATATTTATATACATAGTTAACTTGTAATTTTTAGTCCGTTGCGTCGAGCGTTAAGAGTTGACTCTGGTCCCGGTTCCGGATTTTCGAATGTCCTTGCGTACAATTTAATATCTTGTACTTTGCGTTTTGAATCTTGTACTCTTGTAATTTCGAGACGTTTCTTGTCAATAATTGGAACCTTTTTTATTGTCTTTTGTACTTTTGAGCTTTTTGGTCGTTTGCGTCTTCAATTCGTCGAATCTGTCTTTTGTCTTCACCTTTTATTATTTAAACGAATATCACTTGTAAATAGAACAATTGCAACTAAAAGCTTGTCTTTCTTGAGGAATAATGCTATGAAATATATGTTCGTTTTTAGCATTATCAGCTCTGTTATTGGGAAGTCGCGAACCCCGATTCAGAGTACACTATTTGTGTCACCCTTGGTAAGAGAAGTATATCGGATATAGCGTAAGCTTGAATGAGGCACACCGGTTGTAGTAAGTCCACCGAGCCTTGGATTCTGACTAAGGACTCTTTCGTAGTGAAACATCTAACTAGGCCCATAGTACATTGTCGGTCTTAGACCATGCTAGTGTAGTCACCAAGCATAAAAACTTCATACGTGCACGCTGAAGCATAACGGTTGTTGTAAGCTGTACCTCTTTAAGTAAGTCCATGGAACCCGGTCAGTGCTGATTAGTACACTTCACCATAAAGTGGTCTCAAGCATTGCACCCCGCTTGAGGGATTCTTAGTAAATTAAGCAACTGTTTGTTTGAACACATAAAGGATTAGACCGTTTTTGAAAACCGAGCGTGTTCATGGAAGTCAAACCGACTTGGCAATGATGTTCTTTATGGTTGAACTCTTTTCAAGGGCCTAACTATCTTTTAAAACCCAACATTAACGAAAGCATCGAAACACATCACGTCTCTTGGATATGGTATACCTTGTACTTCACTGTGCTTAAAAAAAGTTTAGACCTTTGTGGAATGTTAATACGTCACCTAACCGAATCGCTCAATTGGATGAGCCGTTTGAACATGTATGCCTATAGTCAGACTGCACAGGCGTTGGGGATAAGGGACGTTGCTATCTACTCAGAATCTTTAAGCCTAACGCATTACCCAGTGACATGTCTTACGACAGGGGGTAGGACCATTGTAGTAAATACAAGGTCACTACCTATTTATGAACCAGCATTCCATAATCTCGGCAAAGTAACTGACGAAACTATAGTTTGCACTTGCTTTAACCTTATCTGAATTACAATTTTTATCGCATTTACTTTATTTTATCTTACAAACTATAAAATCCAAAATTAGGTAATAAACCACTACTCCTTCACCTTAGGACTATCTTAAACTTTATTTATAGGTTCGATTCTACTGATATCTTAAAAATTTGACCCTAGGTCATACTTCCCTTACTCACCATAATAAGGAGTAGTACAATTTAGTCCCCGCTAAATATAAATTTAAAACTATCGCTCTCACCTCCCGATAGCTGATTCTGACGCCTTGCGGCCTAACGACACCACATAAATAAAACCTTCCGTTTCGGTCATATCAGAAGGGAGGTAAGTTTTTGGCACTGCTGCCGGGGAACTGGTATTAGACAATACTGCTTCTATCAAACGTATTTGCAAGCATTTAGTGGTGTCTAAGAAAGACAATTATACACGGACTTGATTGTTGAATTTTCCGAACAGTCTCCAATTATATTGGAACCAAAAGGATCCTGCATCTCCATAGTCGGCCTGGCCACTTGGTTTGTTAAATAGTTCGTGCAAAACTCTATTATTAAAATACTAAGGAATCAATAGCAAGAACCAAAAACATAATTAAACCTAGGATAATTACCTTAGATTACCTTGGATCGCTTTAGTTTGCTTTAGATTAAATTAGGAACTCAGTATATCTGCATAAAATTTTAAACAAGAGGGCATACTTAGTGTATGATCCAAACCCTATCTAGACCAGGGCTGTTATTATTCATACCTGATCCAGACGTAATAATCTCTAAAGCACGCAAAGAAGAATGAATCCAAAATCGAATGGCGTTGTGCGTTACTCTAGAAGAAAACACCAAACCCTCGATTGAAGGTCGAGGAGGACCAATCTGATTCTCAGAGATTCAAGGACACTCGTTCGAGTTAAAGCATCACATTATACAGCTCATCCAAAATGGCTGTCAATTTCATGGACTAACGAATGATGATCCTAACTCTTACCTTGATAAATTCATATCTCTTTCAAACTCCTACAAACAGCCATGGATAGGACGAGATATAGTCTGGTTTGAAGGATTGGAAAAAGATTCCATCACGTCATGGAAGGTCATGGCTACTAAATTCCTAACCAAATATTTTCCTCCTTCTAAACAAACCAAGCTTAAGAATGACATCATTAACTTTAAACAAAGTTATGTTGAATCTCTTTACACCGCATGGGAGCGAATCAAAACCCTGCTGAAGAAATGCCCTAATTAACAGTTAGAACGGTCAGCCCAAATCTGTAACTTCTACAATGGTCTTACGGTAAATCAGAAGACGAAGATCGACACGGCAGCTTAAGGAAATCTGATGAACCAAATCGCAGATGAAGCATGGGAGTTGCTCGAGAACATGATAATGCATCATCATCACAGGAACAGTGGTGAAACAACTTCATCATCTGCTCCACTCTCCGCACTTAATAATCAAACAGAGGCCATCAAATCCCTCGCGGATAAGATGGAGTCTCTTGACAAACAACTAGGAGAATTGAAGACGCAACCGCAGCAGGTTAACCAGTCTCAGTCTTGTGTTAACTGAACCAACTCGTAAACCACTTAAGAATATCAAGTTGAGTACGAGAATCCTGATGGTTTAGTCTGTTACATTCAATACCAAGCTCGTCAATCCAATCCCGGATTTAATCAACAACCTAGGGTTAACCAATTTCAAAGGAATAACCAGCTATTTTGCTATCGTTACCCACCCTATCCACCCCAAAAATCTCAATTGACCTACGATCAACCACTTCCACTCACTGGACCACTAGCTGAGGAAAATTCTCGAACCACCCAAATTACGAAAGTAACCAACCCTGTTATCAGGACTGATGATCAGTTGACTCAGTTCATTCAAGGACAACAATAACTAAATTAGAGAACAGCGTCTAGACAAGACTAGACAGAGATACTCATGCAAAATCAAGTGGCTCTGATTAAAAGTCTAGAAACGCAGCTCGGACCGTTATCACAACGCTTTGGAACCCGACCACAAGGAAGATTACCTAGTAACACTATCCAAAAATCCCCATATAGAGGAAGCTAAGGAAATGGATTCCATAATCCCAAAAGAAGAAACACGAAGAAGGTCAGCTAGGCTCAAGAACAAATTGACATATACTCAGAAGCTGCCCACTCAAGCTCCAGTTCGTGTACCTTATCCTGGAAGGCTATTGGAAGAACTATACAAGCTTGATACCTACAAACTTGACGGATGATTCCTGGACACCATGACCAAAGTTCCAAACCAGAAGAGATACATTCGAAGGCTTCTATCTACAAAGGAAAGGATACTAGATTCTAACAAAATTCCATTGAGTGAAGAATGCTCGACATTGCTCAGAAACTCTCTACTGAAGAAACTAGGAGATAAGGGCCGATTCATTTTTCAATGTTCAATCTACCAATCAGGAACCATTCATGCGCAAGCAGATTTAGGAGCAAGTATCAACGTAATTCCCTATTCTCTCTACATGAGATTAGAGCTAGGAGACTTGTCACCAACCAAAATGACAATCCAGCTTGCCGATCACACAATTCGATATCCTAAGGCATAGTTGAGAATGTCTTGGTAAAAGTTGACAAATTCATGTATCCTATGGATTTCGTAGTGATGGATATTAAGGAAGACCTATATACGCCGATAGTATGAGGGAGACCTTTCATGAATACGGATAGGACTGTCATTGATGTGTACAATCAAACCTTGATCTTACGATCACATGGGTAGAGCGTTACCTTCAAAATTGACCGACCTACCGATGTTTGTCGGACAGACAGGGGTGTTTACTATTTCCACCAGACGGATCACTACCGATGATGAGTCCCCACCACCAGCCGATGATATCAAAATAGGTGTTGAATCACATTCTGCTGACGACCCAAAAATGGAAGAAAAGGATCCCAACGAAGAAATAAAGGAAGAAGAAGAATCTGAGGAGGAAGAAGAAATGGGAGACGTAAAAGAAACTGCGATAATACCCTCTCTAATCTTGGAAGCAAATTGCAATCGTCACGAAGAATTAATGAGGCTAGTGACGGAGGATCACAATTTAATTATTCGATTCAAAAAGAAGACTGATAATGTTGAAGTTAAAGATATAGAGATTGACCCTACCAGTATCGAAGTGAAACACCAGAATACTGAAGAAGCTCGTTCATCAGAAGAATCTATAGAAGAAAGCTATACCGATGATGACGAGGAAAAGGAGTAGAATGAAGATATTCTGGATGATTCATATTCTCCACCCGCACCAGATCAAGAGGAGCTGGACTCTTCTTCATATCAAATTTCAGTCATATCTAATCACGCCAACATGATAACCTTCATCAATGACACCGATGAATTTGAAGATATTCTCGAAGCCATCCATAAATCAACAATCATTTTTACACCTCGTTTAAAGGAGCGGATCAAGGCTATCGAAGATTAATACAACCTTTGTCTACCAAGAGAAGATGATAATGTTGAAATCTTAGAAGGGCGCATTCAAGACTTAATCAATACTCTTCACGATCATATCTATCATGAAGAAAGGCAACGAGAGCACAATTCAGTGGTTCGTACTATTCTCGAACAAGATTTTTTCGAGATCAGAAGATCATTTACTCTAAGGTTTACAACGCCTTAGCCGGATATGCACTTCCATTCTCATCAAACCAACGAGCACTACTGACTCTCATCCGGAAGCATATGGATCTTTCCACCGGTCGCCCGAACTATCACTCTGACTTAAAAAAAATAACGAAGATATTCACAGCCTCTTCGTTCTCTTGGAGAGAGATAATTTCGAAAGCATACCAGACAGACTAGTGATTTTGATATCGGCTAAAAAGTCACATTTTCACCCCGGTATTGAGTCCCAAAAACAATAAATTTCGAGCTTTATCGACAAAATACCAGCTTCATCAGTTGAAACTAAAGATCAAATGATTACGAAGAAGGTACAAAAAGAATCATGAGAATCGGAGCTAAAATGAAGATTCTGGAGCAAAAACGGTGAAAGACGAGAAACCAAGCTACGATCAAGGAAATCAAGTTACGATCCATTGAAATCAGCAGACCATACGGATTGCCATACGGCCTGCCTATAGGGAAAACGGCATGCCATACGGCCTAGGAAAATGGCTAGGCAAAACGGCTGACCAGTGCAAACGGGCATCAAAAACTGCCTGCCATACGGCTTGCCAGCCGTATGCAGGCCAAAATCAAGTCTATTTAATGGGTTTTTGTCATACATTTTTACGCACACTTCAATTCACTTCTTTCTCTCTCTTTCTACAATTTAGTCATACTTTCAAGGTCGTCGACTCCATGCGGGAAACCTAGTACCCGGAGAGGAACGCCGAAGATTGTATTAGGAGTGGTCTGGAGTTTGAAGTTGTCACTTTTGTAGTCGGAACTTGTTTAATCTACTGGTACTTCTATCCATTGTCTTTATATAATATTTTCCATTATTATGCTTTGTGATATTGTTGCCATGATTAGCGAGTACTTATCTTTAGTGTATGCTATGATGTAGTCAGTTATAATGCTGAATTGATATTATGGTTTGTGTATGTTGTCAAGATGCACTACGATTATGGTTTAAACTCAGTCGCTTTCCCAACTAATAGAACGTAGTTATCGGATCGGTTATTAGAAAGTCGCGAACCCCGATTCAGAGTACACTATATGTGTCACCCCTTGGTAACAGAAATCTATCGGATACAATAGAAATCTACAGAAATCTATCGGCACACCAGTTATAGTAAGTCCACAGAGCCTTGGATTCCGACTGAGGACTCTTTCGTAGTGAAACATCTAACTATACCCCTACTACATTGTCGGTCCTAGACCATGCTAAGTGTAGTCACTAAGCATATAAACTTCGTACGTGCATGCTGAAGCACAACAGTTGTTGTAAGCTGTACCTCTGCTAAATAAGGCCATGGAAACTGGTCTGTGCTGATTAGTACACTTCACCATAACGCGGTCTCAAGCATTGTACCCCGCTTGAGGGATTCTTAGTTAATTAAGGAACTGTTTGTTTAAACACATAAAGGATTGGACCGTTAGGATAACCGAACATGTTCATGGAAGTCAAACCTGACTTGGCCATGGTGTTCTTTATAGTTGAACTCTTTTAAGGGCCTAACTATCTTTTAAACCCAATCATTATCGAAAGCATCGAAACACATCACTTCTCTTAGATATGGCAAACCATATATTCTATTATGCTTAAGAAAGTTTAGACCTTTATGGAATGTTAATACGTCACCCAACCGAGTCATTCAATTGGATGAGCCGTCTGAACATGTATGCCTGTAGTCAGACTGCACGGGCGTCGAGAGTAAGGGACGTTCCGGTCTATTCAGAATCTTCAAGCCAAATGCATTACCCAGTGACATGTCTTATGACATGCGCGTTTACGACCAGTGTAATGAATACAAAGTCACTACCTATTCATGAGCCAACATTCCATAATCTCGGCAGAGTAACTGACGAAACCATAGTATGCACTTGTTTTAACCTTATCTGATTTACAAATTTTATCGCATTTACTTTTCTTTATCTTATAAACTAGAAAACCAAAAATTAGGTAACAAACCACTACTCCTTCACTTTAGGATTATCTTAAGCTTTAATTATAGGTTCGATTCTACTGATATCTTAAAAATACAACTCTAGGTCATACTTCCCTTACTCATAATAAGGAGTAGTACGATTTAGGCTCCGCTAAATATAAATTTTAAACTATTAACTCCCCCTCTTGGAAGCTGATTCTGACGTCTTGCGACCTGACGACACCGCATAAACAAAACCGTCCATTTCGGCCATATCAGATTTACGTAACAATTGATCACCACGCTAATCTGATTATCAAGGAGTTACGAGACATAGCAATAGAAGAAGGAAGATGCAACAATGCATTCTCACACCTGGAACCAGACCGAGTCAACATTGCCACCTTTGTTACGAATCAGTTAGCACGTATCTTCCACGAATCCACGGATCCTAGTTTCACATTCAAAGCTGGATGTCGGGAGATATATTCCAAGACGGTGACACTGATGCCTGGGTCATGATTACTTTTCAGTTCTTTCCAGCTTCGCCTCTTAACAAATTTGTACAAAGCTATAGACTCCTACTGTGGAGACCACCATTCAGAAGATTTTGAGACACTGAAGATACAACTTTTGACACTATTTGAAGACAATCACCACAAGCATGGCCTCCATGATTGACATTCATGGATTAATCAGCAGAGCCGTGGATCTTGTTCTCATCGGACTTCAAGATTTGTCACGAGCTGAAACTGCACATTATCTCTCTTTCAGAAGATCTTCGACAGAAATACCGGATCTTCTACCACTCTTAGTCCGACACTTTCTCCGAATCTATCCACCAAGACTCACATTCCCTCGAGAAGACCACGATCACAGCTACTAGTGGGGATTGTCTACTTTTTAGGCATCATTATGGTCGAGCCAACGACCTTAAACAAAAGTGCTTCTCGGGAGGCAACCCGTAATGAGCCGATCAATAAAGGGCATAACTTCCAAGATTGTAGAAACAACCTGCCATCACAAGCCAGCCAGTTTCTTCACAAGCAACCACGACAATCCGCTGGGAAGTACTCGTTCCATTTGCATTCGTTACTAGCTCAAATTTAAATTATTCCACATCCTAGCTTATTACTAAGTGTGGGATTCCAACCCAAATAAACACTAGACAAATATTCCCAAAAAAATGTTAACTAAAACTCCTAAGTGTGGGATACACTAGGAACATTGGGGACAATGTTCGTCTAAGTGTGGGATGTTGGTATAAACTTTTTATGATGTATTAAAGTAACCCATTACAAAGATTCCTAGTTCTTAAGCCAAATTTCAAAATTTTTAAAGAAAAGAAAGACTTTCCGAAAAAGTACTTTCAAAAACCAAAAAAACATTTGTAAATAAAAATTAAGGCTTAAGTAATGTAGAAATCTTGTTGGGACGAGCCAAATCTCTAATAGAGCATTGCATGACTAGGCATTATCGATCTAAATTGATTATGGTGAGGCACCCCAAATAAGACCATATAAGCATTCATATTTAATGCTTCACTATTTTCCGTTGAGAGTGCCGATGTCTGTACTCAGAATCAGAACTTCCTCTATATCGGCATTTCCAAGTAACGATATGTGATTCGTGTATAATCAGAAGAGCTAGTCATTTGTCAAAATAAACCCTTCACACCTTCCACCACTTCTACCACACCAAACCATGATTCACAACATCTTTACTATCACCTGAAAAACCTAAAAAATGGGATTCATTCCGAAACCCGATGTTATTAACTTCTCAAGTATCATGACAAAGGTCTTGCAAAAAGTTTATCGGTAGGAAGTGTTTCTCGAGATAAATCTCCAAAAAAATAAAACATAAAAAATTATTTTTCAAAGTTCTGAGAAAAAGAGCAGAACTTATAAAGAGAAACGTCGAAGAAGAACTTGACCGAAAGAATTCCTATCACTCCAAAAGGAGAAAAGTTCAAAAGTGCTTCTCAAAAATATCAGCGCTTCTATCTATCGTTCATTTCCAAAATTCATAATAAAAGTCTTCAAAAGACTATATTACCCTTTCACACCCCTTAAAATAACTTCACCACCACTCCAAAATTCCTTTCCATCCTTCCGTCCTAACAAATGACCTATAAGCTATGGTTATTACCGTATTCATATTAGTAGCAAGGATTTGAGTCTTTATCAAGCCTATGAAGATGGGTGCAACATGACTGACTATGAGCAAATTCATTTCTTAGATCTATAGGGAACCCTAAACATTTGTGTGATTTAAGTGACCCGTGAAAGTTGGCCTAAGTCATGTAACCTCCTTGCATACTTGCAGAGATAGTTTCAACCCTAACATAGATGACTTACATTATCGCTCTTATAATAAAAAGCAAAACCGCTTAGGCCAATAGAACGGAAACTCCGAAAAGATTTCTTAAAGTTAAAAATGAGAAGTTTGCTTGAGGACAAGCAAAGTCTAAGTGTGGGATATTTGATATCGGCTAAAAAGTCACATTTTCACCCCGGTATTGAGGCCCAAAAAATATAAAGTTCCAAGATTTATCGCCAAAATACTCGCTTTGTCGGTTAAAAGTGAAGATCAAGTGATTACGAAGCCGGTACAAAAAGAATCAAGAGAATCAGAACTAAAGCAAAGATTCTAGAGTGAACACGGTGAAAGACAAGTTACGACTCCGGAGACCAAGTTACGATCCAAGCAACAAGCAAAATGATTCATCAAAAATAGCAAACCAGGGCAGCCATACGGCCTGCCATCTGACCTGCCATCCACCTTTCCACATGAAAAACGGCCTGCCAAGCATCCAGCCTGGTCAAATGGCTTGCTAGGCCATACGGACAGGCCATACGGACAGGCCATACGGACAGGCCATACGGCTTGCCATACGGCTTGCCATACGGCCTGCAAGCTATATGACAGCAAAAATCTTTTCTATTTAAAGGGAATTTGTCATCCATTTTTACACACACTTCAATTCACTTCTCTCTCTCTCTCTCTCTCTCTCTCTCTCTCTCTCTCTACAATATTAGTCATACTTTCAAGGTCTTCGACTTCGTGCGGGAAACCTAGTACCCGAAGAAGAACGCCAAAGATTGTATTCGGAGCGGTCTGGAGTTTGAAGTTGTCACTTTTGTATTCGAAACTCGTTTAATATACTGGTACTTCTATCCTTTGTCTTTACATAATGTCTTTTATTATTTTGCCTTGTGATATTGTTACCATGATTAGTAAGTAGTTATCTTTAGTGTATGCTATGATGTAGTCAGTTATAATGCCAAAATAATATTATGGTTTGTGAATATTGCTGAGATGCTTTCCGATTATGCTTTAAACTCAAATCGCTTTTCCAACTAATGGAACGTAGCTATCGTTTCTGTTATTGGGAAGTCGCGAACCCCAATTCACAGTACACTATATGTGTCACCCCTTAGTAAGAGAAGTCTATCAGATACAACGTAAGCTTGACTAAGGCACACCGGTTGTAGTAAGTCCACTGAGCCTTGGATTCCGACTGAGGTGTGACGACCCAGAAATTTCCGACCAAATTTAAACTTAAATCTTATATGATTCAACACGATAAGCAAAGTCTGTAATGATGAGTCTCGAAAGTTTTGAACTATTTTTTTTATGAAAACATTTAGCCATTTAATACTCCCGACGATTCACGAACATTTGTGTGTTAATAAATATGTATATATATATATATATATATATATATATATATATATATATATATATATATATATATATATATATATATATAAATACATATAATTATAAATACAATTTAAATCGATTGAAATTAAAAAATATAAAATAATAACTAAAGTAGATAAGTTACTAACATATATATAACTATATACTATTACGAATTATATATATATATATATATATATATATATATATATATATATATATATATATATATATATATATATATATATATATATATATATATATTCTATGTATAATTAAAATATTGTATTATATATAAAATTCATAAATAATAGATATTTAATAAAGGTTATTATATATAGTTTTTCTTTAAATATTACATAAGTAAAAGTATATATATATATATATATATATATATATATATATATATATATATATATATATACATAAATTGTTATATTATTACTAATATTATTATTATCATTAATAATATTAATACAATTAATATTATCATTAGTATTAAGAATAAAATTATTATTACATTTTTTTATAATATTACTATAATTATTAATAAATAACCCTTAGTGCTATTATTAATATTTGTTAGAAAATAATATCTTTTATTATTAATAACATCAATAATATGATTATTATTTTATTAGTATCCATATTATTTATTATTACTATTAATATAATTATTATTAATAGTAATATATTTATTAATTATTAATATTTATTATATAATCTATAAATAAAGGAAACTAGAACCAATTTGTTACTAGTAGCTACCATACTGTAGTAGATTGACAAAATTCGTACAAATCAATTGAACCAGTCCAAATTCTATTAGTGATCGTTGTCCATATTTTTTTATTTATTTTATTATTTTTTTATTTATTTATTATGTAACTGACTAAATCATCGACACCCACATTTGCTGTATAAATTGATCAGTTTGTAATTTATTCCATCTTCCACTACCACTAACAATTTTACACAACCTCTAGCTGCTACCAAATGGCCAGTAAACACAATTTTTTTTAAAAAGCTCGATGAAACCCTGTTTCAAACCAAGAATTACAACAGCCTGATTTCTAAATTAATTTCAAAAAGTGTTAATGAGGTCTTGTTAAGAATCATATACTTAATCTTTCTACAAAATTAGAGCTCTCAATTCATCTTAACGAACCTCAATTTTCGAGTCAAAGTTGCTATTTTCAAAAGTCAAATATCTGTTCTTCGATTAAATTGGAACTCTCTGTTGTTGATCAAGTTAAATTATGGATTCCAGAAGTTTATATAAACAATTTAACACCTAGTTCATGTTTTAACAAACATCCAAAACATCCTGGAATCTCAAATCGTTAAAAAAAATTTCTGAATAGCTGCGACAGCAGCTAATATCCTTCAAAATTTATTTATTTTATCACCACTAATTATTTATGTATCAGTTGTAAATTCTTAAACTATATATGTAAACTCGTTGAGGGATTTGTGTTGGTATTGAGGCTTGATCGAATTTCTAAGTGGGGAGGAAGAAGATAGAACAGAAAACAGAATAAATTAAATAAAGGCGTAACATAAATCAGATTAAGCAAGACAGCATAGATGGTTAAGGATTGTGTAGGGTGAACGAGAGGTCGGGGGTTCGAGCCCGGGCTGTGGCAACATTTTTATTTAAAGCCTTTACTTTGAGGTAGTAATCTTATTTTTTTTTCTTTTCAATAATATTATTATTATTATAATTATTAATATTCTGATTATTATTATTGTTAGTATTAAAATTAGTATAAGTGTTATACTCATTACCAATACAAGTAGTAATTATTATTATTATGATTACATTTAATGTTATTATGATTATAAATATAATTTTTATTGTTATTATTATGTTTATCATTCTTATTACTACCATACTTGTAACCATTATTAATATTACCATATTTATAAGTATTATAATCATTATTACCATTAGTACTAGTATAAATATTATCTATATAATTATTACTAATTTTATCATTTTGAGTATCGTTATTAATATTAGGATTATTATAATTGTTGTTATTATTATAAATATTCTTATTAATAATATCATATTATATTTATAAGTATTAGAAATGTTATTAACATTAGTATTTTTACAAGTATTATTAAGATCATTATAAACTATATCAACAACAACTACAACAATCATCCCAACAACAATAATAACCGCAACAACAACAACAATCAGAAGCAGCTATGCCAAAGGTGTGAAAAGTGTCACTCGGGGTTCTGCACCAAATTTTGCAACAAGTGTAAAAGAAATGGTCATAGTGTGGCGAAGTGTGAGGTCTACGGACCAGGGGTTAATAGAACGAAAGGAATAAATGGTGTCGGAAAGAGTAATGGCGGAGCAAGTAGTGTCGGAGCAAGTTATGCCAATGTAGTTTGTTATAAATGTGGAAAACCGGGCCACATTATTAGAAATTGCCCGAACCAGGAGAACACGAATGGACAAGGCCGCGGAAGAGTTTCAATATTAATGCGGCAGAGGCACAGGAAGACCCGAAGCTTGTTACGGGTACGTTTCTTATTGACAATAAATCTGCTTACGTTTTATTTGATTCGGGTGCGGATAGAAGCTATAAGAGTAGAGATTTTTGTGCTAAATTAAGTTGTCCATTGACGCCTTTAGATAGTAAATTTTTACCCGAATTAGCAAATGGTAAATTAATTTCAGCAGATAATATATGTCGGAATCGAGAAATTAAACTGGTTAGCGAAACATTTAAGATTGATTTGATACCAGTAGAGTTAGGGAGTTTTGATGTGATAATCGGTATGGACTGGTTGAAAGAAGTGAAAGCAGAGATCGTTTGTTACAAAAATGTAATTCGCATTATACGAGAAAAAGGAAAACCCTTAATGGTGTACGGAGAAAAGGGCAACACGAAGCTACATCTTATTAGTAATTTGAAGGCACAAAAACTAATAAGAAAAGGTTGCTATGGTGTTCTAGCACACGTCGAGAAAGTACAAACTGAAGAAAAGAGCATCAATGATGTTCCCATTGCAAAAGAATTTCCCGATGTATTTTCGAAAGAATTTCCGGGATTACCCCCACATCGATCCGTTGAATTTCAAATAGATCTTGTACCAGGAGCTGCACCAATAGCTCGTGCTCCTTACAGACACGCACCCAGTGAGATGAAAGAACTGCAAAGCCAATTACAAGAACTTTTAGAGCGTGGTTTCATTCGACCAAGCACATTACCGTGGGGAGCTCCTGTTTTGTTTGTCAAGAAGAAAGATGGTACATTCAGGTTGTGTATCGACTACCGAGAGTTGAACAAACTTACCATCAAGAACCGCTACCCACTACCGAGAATCGACGACTTATTTGATCAACTACAAGGCTCGTCTGTTTATTCAAAGATTGACTTACGTTCCGGGTATCATCAAATGCGGGTGAAAGAAGATGATATTCCAAAGACTGCTTTCAGAACACGTTACGGTCATTACGAGTTTATGGTCATGCCGTTTGGTTTAACTAATGCACCAGCTGTGTTCATGGACCTTATAAACCAAGTGTGTGGACCATACCTTGACAAGTTTGTCATTGTTTTCATTGATGACATACTTATTTACTCAAAGAATGACCAAGAACACGGTGAACATTTGAGAAAGGTGTTAGAAGTATTGAGGAAGGAAGAATTGTACGCTAAGTTTTCAAAGTGTGCATTTTGGTTGGAAGAAGTTCAATTCCTCGGTCACATAGTGAACAAAGAAGGTATTAAGGTGGATCCGGCAAAGATAGAAAATGTTGAAAAGTGGGAAACCCCGAAAACTCCGAAACACATACGCCAGTTTTTAGGACTAGCTGGTTACTACAGAAGGTTCATCCAAGACTTTTCCAGAATAGCAAAACCCTTGACTGCATTAACGCATAAAGGGAAGAAATTTGAATGGAATGATGAACAAGAGAAAGCGTTTCAATTATTGAAGAAAAAGCTAACTACGGCACCTATATTGTCATTGCCTGAAGGGAATGATGATTTTGTGATTTATTGTGACGCATCAAAGCAAGGTCTCGGTTGTGTATTAATGCAACGAACGAAGGTGATTGCTTATGCGTCTAGACAATTGAAGATTCACGAACAAAATTATACGACGCATGATTTGGAATTAGGAGCGGTTGTTTTTGCATTAAAGACTTGGAGGCACTACTTATATGGGGTCAAAAGTATTATATATACTGACCACAAAAGTCTTCAACACATATTTAATTAGAAACAACTGAATTTGAGGCAGCGTAGGTGGCTTGAATTATTGAATGATTACGACTTTGAGATTCGTTACCACCCGGGGAAGGAAAATGTGGTAGCCGATGCCTTGAGCAGGAAGGACAGCGAACCCATTCGAGTAAAATCTATGAATATAATGATTCATAATAACCTTACTACTCAAATAAAGGAGGCGCAACAAGGAGTTTTAAAAGAGGGAAATTTGAAGGATGAAATACCCAAAGGATCGGAGAAGCATCTTAATATTCGGGAAGACGGAACCCGGTATAGGGCTGAAAGGATTTGGGTACCAAAATTTGGAGATATGAGAGAAATGGTACTTAGAGAAGCTCATAAAACCAGATACTCAATACATCCTAGAACGGGGAAGATGTACAAGGATCTCAAGAAACATTTTTGGTGGCCGGGTATGAAAGCCGATGTTGCTAAATACGTAGGAGAATGTTTGACGTGTTCTAAGGTCAAAGCTGAGCATCAGAAACCATCAGGTCTACTTCAACAACCCGAAATCCCGGAATGGAAATGGGAAAACATTACCATGGATTTCATCACTAAATTGCCAAGGACTGCAAGTGGTTTTGATACTATTTGGGTAATAGTTTATCGTCTCACCAAATCAGCACACTTCCTGCCAATAAGAGAAGATGACAAGATGGAGAAGTTAGCACGACTGTATTTGAAGGAAGTCGTCTCCAGACATGGAATACCAATCTCTATTATCTCTGATAGGGATGGCAGATTTATTTCAAGATTCTGGCAGACATTACAGCAAGCATTAGGAACTCGTCTAGACATGAGTACTGCCTATCATCCACAAACTGATGGGCAGAGCGAAAGGACGATACAAACGCTTGAAGACATGCTACGAGCATGTGTTATTGATTTCGAAAATAGTTGGGATCGACATCTACCGTTAGCAGAATTTTCCTACAACAACAGCTACCATTCAAGCATTGAGATGGCGCCGTTTGAAGCAATTTATGGTAGAAAGTGCAGGTCTCTGATTTTTTGGAGTGAAGTGGGGGATAGACAGATTACGGGTCCGGAGATTATACAAGAAACTACCAAGAAGATCATCTAAATTCAACAACGGTTGAAAACCACCCAAAGTCGACAAAGAGCTATGCTGACATTAAAAGAAAAGATATAGAATTTGAAATTGGAGAGATGGTCATGCTTAAAGTTGCACCTTGGAAAGGCGTTGTTCAATTTCGTAAACGAGGGAAATTAAATCCAAGGTATATTGGACCATTCAAGATTATTGATCGTGTCGGACCAGTAGCTTACCGACTTGAGTTACCTCAACAACTCGCGGCTGTACATAACACTTTCCACGTCTCGAATTTGAAGAAATTTTTATCTAAAGAAGATCTCACTATTCCGTTAGATGAAATCTAAATCAACGAAAAACTTCAATTCATCGAAGAACCTGTCGAAATAATGGATCGTGAGGTTAAAAGACTTAAGCAAAACAAGATACCAATTGTTAAGGTTCGATGGAATGCTCGTAGAGGACTCGAGTTCACCTGGGAGCGTGAAGATCAGATGAAGAAGAAATACCCGCATCTATTTCTAGAAGATTCGTCAACACCTTCAACAGCTTAAAATTTCGGGACGAAATTTATTTAACGGGTAGGTACTATAGTGACCCGAACTTTTCCGTGTTTATATATATTAATTGAGATTGATATTTACATGATTAAATTTTTCCAACATGTTAAGCAATCAAACTTGTTAAGACTTGATTAATTGAAATATGTTTCATATAGACAATTGACCACCCAAGTTGACCGGTGATTCACGAACATTAAAACTTATAAAAACTATATGATGACATATATATGGATATATATATATATAGTTAACATGATACTATGATAAGTAAACATATCATTAAGTATATTAACAATGAACTACATATGTATAAACAAGACTACTAACTTAATGATTTTTAAACGAGACATATATGTAACGATTATCGTTGTAAAGACATTTAATGTATATATATCATATTAAGAGATATTCATACATGATAATATCATGATAATATAATAATTTAAAATCTCATTTGATATTATAAACATTGGGTTAACAACATTTAACAAGATCGTTAACCTAAAGGTTTCAAAACAACACTTACATGTAACGACTAACGATGACTTAACGACTCAGTTAAAATGTATATAGATGTAGTGTTTTAATATGTATTCATACACTTTTGAAAGACTTCAATACACTTATCAAAATACTTCTACTTAACAAAAATGCTTACAATTACATTCTCGTTCAGTTTCATCAACAATTCTACTCGTATGCACCCGTATTCGTACTCGTACAATACACAGCTTTTAGATGTATGAACTATTGGTATATACACTCCAACGATCAGCTCTTAGTAGACCATGTGAGTCACCTAACACATGTGGGAACCATCATTTGGCAACTAGCATGAAATATCTCATAAAATTATAAAAATATTAGTAATCATTCATGACTTATTTACATAAAAACAAAATTACATATCCTTTATATCTAATCCATACACCAACGACTAAAAACACCTACAAATACTTTCATTCTTCAATTTTCTTCATCTAATTGATCTCTCTCAAGTTCTATCTTCAAGTTCTAAGTGTTCTTCATAAATTCTACAAGTTCTAGTTACATAAAATCAAGAATACTTTCAAGTTTGCTAGCTCACTTCCAATCTTGTAAGGTGATCATCCAACCTCAAGAAATCTTTGTTTCTTATAGTAGGTTATCATTCTAATACAAGGTAATAATCATATTCAAACTTTGGTTCAATTTCTATAACTATAACAATCTTATTTCAAGTGATGATCTTACTTGAACTTGTTTTTGTGTCATGATTCTGCTTCAAGAACTTCGAGCCATCCAAGGATCCGTTTAAGCTAGATCCATTTTTCTATTTTCCAGTAGGTTTATCCAAGGAACTTAAGGTAGTAATGATGTTCATAACATCATTCGATTCATATATATAAAGCTATCTTATTCGAAGGTTTAAACTTGTAATCACTAGAACATAGTTTAGTTAATTCTAAACTTGTTCGCAAACAAAAGTTAATCCTTCTAACTTGACTTTTAAAATCAACTAAACACATGTTCTATATCTATATGATATGCTAACTTAATGATTTAAAACCTGGAAACACGAAAAACACCGTAAAACCGGATTTACGTCGTCGTAGTAACACCGCGGGCTGTTTTGGGTTAGTTAATTAAAAACTATGATAAACTTTTATTTAAAAGTTGTTATTCTGAGAAAATGATTTTTATTATGAACATGAAACTATATGCAAAAATTATGGTTAAACTCAAAGTGGAAGTATGTTTTCTAAAATGGTCATCTAGACGTCGTTCTTTCGACTAAAATGACTACCTTTACAAAAACTACTTGTAACTTATTTTTTCAACTATAAACCTATACTTTTTCTGTTTAGATTCATAAAATAGAGTTCAATATGAAACCATAGCAATTTGATTCACTCAAAATTGATTTAAAATGAAGAAGTTATGGGTAAAACAAGATTGGATAATTTTTCTCATTTTAGCTACGTGAAAATTGGTAACAAATCTATTCCATCCATAACTTAATCAACTTGTATTGTATATTATGTAATCTTGAGATACCATAGACACGTATACAATGTTTCGACCTATCATGTCGACACATCTATATATATTTCGGAACAACCATAGACACTCTATATGTGAATGTTGGAGTTAGCTATACAGGGTTGAGGTTGATTCCAAAATATATATAGTTTGAGTTGTGATCAATACTGAGATACGTATACACTGGGTCATGGATTGATTCAAGATAATATTTATCGATTTATTTCTGTACATCTAACTGTGGACAACTAGTTGTAGGTTACTAACGAGGACAGCTAACTTAATAAACTTAAAACATCAAAATATATTAAAAGTGTTGTAAATATATTTTGAACATACTTTGATATTTATGTATATATTGTTATAGGTTCGTGAATCAACCAGTAGCCAAGTCTTACTTCCCGACGAAGTAAAAATCTGTGAAAGTGAGTTATAGTCCCACTTTTAAAATCTAATATTTTTGGGATGAGAATACATGCAGGTTTTATAAATGATTTACAAAATAGACACAAGTACGTGAAACTACATTCTATGGTTGAATTATCAAAATCGAATATGCCCCTTTTTATTAAGTCTGGTAATCTAAGAATTAGGGAACAGACACCCTAATTGACGCGAATCCTAAAGATAGATCTATTGGGCCTAACAAACCCTATCTAAAGTACCAGATGCTTTAGTACTTCGAAATTTATATCATATCCCAAGGGTGTCCCGGAATAATGGGGATATTCTTATATATGCATCTTGTTAATGTCGGTTACCAGGTGTTCACCATATGAATGACGTTTATCTCTATGTATGGGATGTGTATTGAAATATGAAATCTTGTGGTCTATTATTATGATTTGATATATATATAGGTTAAACCTATAACTCACCAACATTTTTGTTGACGTTTTAAGCATGTTTATTCTCAGGTGATTATTAAGAGCTTCCGCTGTCGCATACCTAAATAAGGACGAGATTTGGAGTCCATGCTTGTATAATATTGTGTAAAAACTGCATTCAAGAAACTTATTTTGTTGTAACATATTTGTATTGTAAACCATTATGTAATGGTCGTGTGTAAACAGGATATTTTAGATTATCATTATTTGATAATCTACGTAAAACTTTTTAAACCTTTATTGATGAAATAAAGGTTATGGTTTGTTTTAAAATGAATGCAGTCTTTGAAAAACGTCCCATATAGAGGTCAAAACCTCGCAACGAAATCAATTAATATGGAACGTTTTTAATCAATAAGAACGGGACATTTCAGTTGGTATCCGAGCGTTGGTCTTAGAGAACCATAATTTTGCATTAGTGAGTCTGGACTTCGACCGTGTTTACTTGAAAAATGATTGCTTAACAAATTTTGTTGGAAACTATATATTTTTAACATGTGAATATTATGTGATATATTAATCTCTTAACGCGTTTGATATTATGTGATAGATGTCTACCTCTAGAACAAGTCCCATTGACTCACCTAATAATAATGAAGAGTCAAATGTAAATTGGAATGATTCGTGGAATGATTCACAAGTTCCCGAAGAGGAACCGGAAGAAGAGTCGGAACCGGAAGAAGAATCGGAACCGGAAGAAGAATCGGAACCGGATCAAGAAATATAACCGGGGGGGAAATAATAAAACGGTTAAGTAAAAGAAAATCCTCAACCAACCGACCAAGGTTAATTATGGTCAATGGTGTTTCCGCCAAGGAAGCAAAATATTGGGAGGATTACCAATTCTCTGATGAATCGGATTCCGACGAGAATTCCGATGATGTTATAGAAATTACCCCAACTGAATTTAAAAAGGCAAAAGAAAATAATAAGGGAAAGGGCATAAAAATAGAGAAATCTAATTCCAACCCCGATGAACTTTATATGTATCGTCAACCCCCGAAGTCCTTAAGTTGTAACAATGACCCGGGAACCTCTAATCCACCAGGTTTTTCTAAACCAATGTGGAAAATGACGGCTCTTATTAGGGGAACATCATATATCCCTAGAAACTTGGCAAAACGAACCAAAACCGAAGAAGAAGAAACAAGCGAGTCGGAATAAGATAGTTGTATTCGTGTGGTGTAATATATGTAATATAGTGTGCTTATGCTTTATGATATATGTAAAAATTGCTTGTATTAATAAGTATTTTTTTTATGAGTCTAACTCTTGTCTATTTTACAGTATAAAAACACAAAATGGATAGACAACCCAATATTTTAAGAGACCTACCTGGAGACATGATTGATGAAATCTTGTCTAGAGTCGGTCAGAATTCTTCGGCACAACTATTTAAGGCGAGATCAGTTTGTAAGACATTCGAAGAACATTCTAAGAATGCCTTGGTTTATAAAAGGCTTTCGTTCGAAAGATGGGGGATATCACATTGGGAAATCCATAAGTTATGATGTGTTTACTTTGACGCATATATTGCGGGGAACCCAAATGCTATTTTACGCAATGGGTTAAGAAATTATTTTGACTCAATATATCCGAATATTGGACTTCGTGATTTAGAAAAAGCGGCTAACATGCAACATAAAGAAGCATGTTATGCTTAAGGATTAGTAATGTTCGCTTCTCACCAAAGTGAGAACAAGAACATCGGGCTACAACTATTAAACAAAACGTTCCCACAAGTGACGGAGTCGGTAATTGGGGTAAGAAATGAGGTTTTTAGATTGTTACGGGACTGTTGGACATTACGTAACCCTCGTCCCTTTGACAACGTTACAACACGCTGTCTTATCAACGGCCATAACGGTTATGTTCCACAAGACCAAGGATGGGAAGTAATCCTAGTAAAACCAGAATGCATGACTTGTTTCTGGACGTATGAATTACGTGTCTTTATTGCCTTTGCTGAACGACTTGTGTACTAGCTAGAATTATCTTCATAACCATCTTGTATCAAATTTATTGTGTGCTATATTTCATGCTATATGTAAAATAAGCGGTATTGTAAGTTTGTAAAATATTGTGTAAAAGTTTGAACGCGAAATATTATTATAATCAGTTTTTCATATAGAATTGTAGTAGTTGAATTGTATATTAGCTACTAAGTATGAACTTAACGGGTAGGAACTACCCGAATTTAAACTTATAAAACGCTAATATGAAGAAAAAGCTTTTATAAATGAGTTCATATTATGCTACGAAATACTATTAACTACTCTTAATATTCTGTATGATTAACTTGTTCCATTTGATTATTTTGAAGGAAATGGCACCGACTACTCGACACACCGTGAATATGAATGAAGAGGAATTCCGTACTTTTCTAGCTTCAAACATAGCCGCAGTACAGGCTGCTCTACATACCAACAATAACCTTAGATCTAGCAGTACAGGAAATCGTGTAGGATGCACCTACAAAGAATTCACTGCCTGCAAACCTTTGAAATTTGATGGAACCGAAGGACCGATCGGATTGAAACGGTGGACCGAGAAGGTCGAATCGGTGTTTTCCATAAGTAAGTGTACTGAAGAGGACAAAGTGAAGTACGCTACGCATACTTTCACAGGTTCTGCGTTAACATGGTGGAATACATATCTAGAGCAAGTGGGACAAGACGATGCGTACGCACTACCGTGGTCAGCATTCAAGCACTTGATGAACGAGAAGTACCGTCCCAGAACCGAGGTAAATAAGCTCAAGACAGAACTTAGAGGGTTACGAACCCAAGGATTTGATATTACAACGTACGAAAAAAGATTCACAGAATTGTGCCTATTGTGTCCGGGAGCATTCGAAGATGAGGAAGAGAAGATCGACGCGTTTGTGAAAGGATTACCGGAAAGAATCCAAGAAGATATAAGTTCACACGAGCCCGCCTCTATACAACAGGCATGTAGAATGGCTCACAAACTAGTGAACCAGATTGAAGAAAGAATTAAAGAACAGACTGCTGAAGAGGCCAATGTGAAGCAAGTCAAAAGAAAGTGGGAGGAAAACGGTGATAAGAATCACCAATACAACAACAACAGCAATTACAACAATATTCGCAACAATTATCCCAACAATCGCAACATCAATCGCAACTACAATAAACGGCCCAACAACAACAACAACAACAACAACAACAACAACAACAACAACAACAACAACAACAACAACAGCAACTACAGCAATCATCTCAACAACAATAATAACCGCAACAACAACAACAATCAGAAGCAGCTATGCCAAAGGTGTGAAAAGTGTCACTCGGGGTTCTGCACCAAATTTTGCAACAAGTGTAAAAGAAATGGTCATAGCGCGGTGAAGTGTGAGGTCTACGGACCAGGGGTTAATAGAACGAAAGGAACAAATGGTGTTGGAACGAGTAATGGCGGAGCAAGTAGTGTCGGAGCAAGTTATGCCAATGTTGTTTGTTATAAATGTGGAAAACCGGGCCACATTATTAGAAATTGCCCGAACCAGGAGAACACGAATGGACAAGACCGCGGAAGAGTTTTCAATATTAATGCGGTAGAGGCACAGGAAGACCCGGAGCTTGTTACGGGTACGTTTCTTATTGACAATAAATCTACTTACGTTTTATTTGATTCGGGTGCGGATAGAAGCTATATGAGTAGAGATTTTTGTGCTAAATTAAGTTGTCCATTGAAGCCTTTGGATAGTAAATTTTTACTCGAATTAGCAAATGGTAAATTAATTTCAGCAGATAATATATGTCGGAATCGAGAAATTAAACTGGTTAGCGAAACATTTAAGATTGATTTGATACCAGTAGAGTTAGGGAGTTTTGATGTGATAATCGGTATGGACTGGTTGAAAGAAGTGAAAGCAGAGATCGTTTGTTACAAAAATGCAATTCGCATTATACGAGAAAAAGGAAAACCCTTAATGGTGTACGGAGAAAAGGGCAACACGAAGCTACATCTTATTAGTAATTTGAAGGCACAAAAACTAATAAGAAAAGGTTGCTATGGTGTTCTAGCACACGTCGAGAAAGTACAAACTGAAGAAAAGAGCATCAATGATGTTCCCATTGCAAAAGAATTTCCCGATGTATTTCCGAAAGAATTACCGGGATTACCCCCACATCGATCCGTTGAATTTCAAATAGATCTTGTACCAGGAGCTGCACCAATAGCTCGTGCTCCTTACAGACTCGCACCCAGCGAGATGAAAGAATTACAAAGCCAATTACAAGAACTTTTAGCGCGTGGTTTCATTCGACCAAGCACATCACCGTGGGGAGCTCCTGTTTTGTTTGTCAAGAAGAAAGATGGTACATTCAGGTTGTGTATCGACTACCGAGAGTTGAACAAACTTACCATCAAGAACCGCTACCCACTACCGAGAATCGACGACTTATTTGATCAACTACAAGGCTCGTCTGTTTATTCAAAGATTGACTTACGTTTCGGGTATCATCAAATGCGGGTGAAAGAAGATGATATTCCAAAGACTGCTTTCAGAACACATTACGGTCATTACGAGTTTATGGTCATGCCGTTTGGTTTAACTAATGCACCAGCTGTGTTCATGGACCTTATGAACCGAGTGTGTGGACCATACCTTGACAAGTTTGTCATTGTTTTCATTGATGACATACTTATTTACTCAAAGAATGACCAAGAACACGGTGAACATTTGAGAAAGGTGTTAGAAGTATTGAGGAAGGAAGAATTGTACGCTAAGTTTTCAAAGTGTGAATTTTGGTTGGAAGAAGTTCAATTCCTCGGTCACATAGTGAACAAAGAAGGTATTAAGGTGGATCCGGAAAAGATAGAAACTGTTGAAAAGTGGGAAACCCCAAAAACTCCGAAACACATATGCCAGTTTTTAGGACTAGCTGGTTACTACAGAAGGTTCATCCAAGACTTTTCCAGAATCGCAAAACCCTTGACTGCATTAACGAATAAAGGGAAGAAATTTGAATGGAATGATGAACAAGAGAAAGCGTTTCAGTTATTGAAGAAAAAGCTAACTACGGCACCTATATTGTCATTGCCTGAAGGGAATGATGATTTTGTGATTTATTGTGACGCATCAAAGCAAGGTCTCGGTGGTGTATTAATGCAACGAACGAAGGTGATTGCTTATGCGTCTAGATAATTGAAGATTCACGAACAAAATTATACGACGCATGATTTGGAATTAGGAGCAGTTGTTTTTGCATTAAAGACTTGGAGGCACTACTTATATGGGGTCAAAAGTATTATATATACCGACCACAAAAGTCTTCAACACATATTTAATCAGAAACAACTGAATATGAGGCAGCGTAGGTGGATTGAATTATTGAATGATTACGACTTTGAGATTCGTTACCAACTGAGAAAGGCAAATGTGGTAGCCGATGCCTTGAGCAGGAAGGACAAAGAACCCATTCGAGTAAAATCTATGAATATAATGATTCATAATAACCTTACTACTCAAATAAAGGAGGCGCAACAAGGAGTTTTAAAAGAGGGAAATTTAAAGGATGAAATACCCAACGGATCAGAGAAGCATCTTAATATTCGGGAAGACGGAACCCGGTATAGGGCTGAAAGGATTTGGGTACCAAAATTTGGAGATATGATAGAAATGGTACTTAGAGAAGCTCATAAAACAGATACTCAATACATCCTGGAACGGAGAAGATGTACAAGGATCTCAAGAAACATTTTTGGTGGCCGGGTATGAAAGCCGATGTTGCTAAATACGTAGGAGAATGTTTGACGTGTTCTAAGGTCAAAGCTGAGCATCAGAAACCATCAGGTCTACTTCAACAACCCGAAATCCCGGAATGGAAATGGGAAAACATTACCATGGATTTCATCACTAAATTGCCAAGGACTGCAAGTGGTTTTGATACTATTTGGGTAATAGTTGATCGTCTCACCAAATCAGCACACTTCCTGCCAATAAGAGAAGATGACAAGATGGAGAAGTTAGCACGACTGTATTTGAAGGAAGTCGTCTCCAGACATGGAATACCAATCTCTATTATCTCTGATAGGGATGGCAGATTTATTTCAAGATTCTGGCAGACATTACAGCAAGCATTAGGAACTCGTCTAGACATGAGTACTGCCTATCATCCACAAACTGATGGGCAGAGCAAAAGGACGATACAAACACTTGAAGACATGCTTCGAGCATGTGTTATTGATTTCAGAAACAGTTGGGATCGACATCTACCGTTAGCAGAATTTTCCTACAACAACAGCTACCATTCAAGCATTGAGATGGCGCCGTTTGAAGCACTTTATGGTAGAAAGTGCAGGTCTCCGATTTTTTGGAGTGAAGTGGGGGATAGACAGATTACGGGTCCGGAGATTATACAAGAAACTACCAAGAAGATCATCCAAATTCAACAACGGTTGAAAACCGCCCAAAGTCGACAAAAGAGCTACGCTGACATTAAAAGAAAAGATATAGAATTTGAAATTGGAGAGATGGTCATGCTTAAAGTTGCACCTTGGAAAGGCGTTGTTCGATTTGGTAAACGAGGGAAATTAAATCCAAGGTATATTGGACCATTCAAGATTATTGATCGTGTCGGACCAGTAGCTTACCGACTTGAGTTACCTCAACAACTCGCGGCTGTACATAACACTTTCCACGTCTTGAATTTGAAGAAATGTTTTGCTAAAGAAGATCTCACTATTCCATTAGATGAAATCCAAATCAACGAAAAACTTCAATTCATCGAAGAACCCGTCGAAATAATGGATCGTGAGGTTAAAAGACTTAAGCAAAACAAGATACCAATTGTTAAGGTTCGATGGAATGCTCGTAGAGGACTCGAGTTCACCTGGGAGCTTGAAAATCAGATGAAGAAGAAATACCCACATCTATTTCTAGAAGATTCATCAACACCTTCAACAGCTTAAAATTTCGGGACGAAATTTATTTAACGGGTAGGTACTGTAGTGACCCGAACTTTTCCGTGTTTATATATATTAATTGAGATTGATATTTACATGATTAAATGTTTCTAACATGTTAAGCAATCAAACTTGTTAAGACTTGATTAATTGAAATATGTTTCATATAGACAATTGACCACCCAAGTTGACCGGTGATTCACGAACGTTAAAACTTATAAAAACTATATGATGACATATATATGGATATATATATAGTTAACATGATACTATGATAAGTAAACATATCATTAAGTATATTAACAATGAACTACATATGTAAAAACAAGACTACTAACTTAATGATTTTTAAACGAGACATATATGTAACGATTATCGTTGTAAAGACATTTAATGTATATATATCATATTAAGAGATATTCATACATGATAATATCATGATAATATAATAATTTAAAATCTCATTTGATATTATAAACATTGTCTTAACAACATTTAACAAGATCGTTAACCTAAAGGTTTCAAAACAACACTTACATGTAACGACTAACGATGACTTAACGACTCAGTTAAAATGTATCTACATGTAGTGTTTTAATATGTATTTATACACTTTTGAAAGACTTCAATACACTTATCAAAATACTTCTACTTAACAAAAATGCTTACAATTACATCCTCGTTCAGTTTCATCAACAATTCTACTCGTATGCACCCGTATTCGTACTCGTACAATACACAGCTTCTAGATGTATGTACTATTAGTATATACACTCCAATGATCAGCTCTTAGCAGCCCATGTGAGTCACCTAACACATGTGGGAACCATCATTTGGCAACTAGCATGAAATATCTCATAAAATTACAAAAATATGAGTAATCATTCATGACTTATTTACATGAAAACAAAATTACATATCCTTTATATCTAATCCATACACCAACGACCAAAAACAACTACAAACACTTTCATTCTTCAATTTTCTTCATCTAATTGATCTCTCTCAAGTTGTATCTTCAAGTTCTAAGTGTTATTCATAAATTCTACAAGTTCTAGTTACATAAAATCAAGAATACTTTCAAGTTTGCTACCTCACTTCCAATCTTGAAGGTGATCATCCAACCTCAAGAAATCTTTGTTTCTTACAGTAGGTTATCATTCTAATACAAGGTAATAATCATATTCAAACTTTGGTTCAATTTCTATAACTATAACAATCTTATTTCAAGTGATGATCTTACTTGAACTTGTTTTCGTGTCATGATTCTGCTTCAAGAACTTCGAGCCATCCAAGGATCCGTTGAAGCAAGATCCATTTTTCTCTTTTCCAGTAGGTTTATCCAAGGAACTTAAGGTAGTAATGATGTTCATAACATCATTCGATTCATACATATAAAGCTATCTTATTCGAAGGTTTAAACTTGTAATCACTAGAACATAGTTTAGTTAATTCTAAACTTGTTCGCAAACAAAAGTTAATCCTTCTAACTTGACTTTTAAAATAAACTAAACACATGTTCTATATCTATATGATATGCTAACTTAATGATTTAAAACCTGGAAACACGAAAAACACCGTAAAACCGGATTTACGCCGTCGTAGTAACACCGCGGGCTGTTTTGGGTTAGTTAATTAAAAACTATGATAAACTTTGATTTAAAAGTTGTTATTCTGAGAAAATGATTTTTATTATGAACATGAAACTATATCCAAAAATTATGGTTAAACTCAAAGTGGAAGTATGTTTTCTAAAATGGTCATCTAGACGTCGTTCTTTCGACTGAAATGACTACCTTTACAAAAACGACTTGTAACTTATTTTTCCGACTATAAACTTGTACTTTTTCTGTTTAGATTTATAAAATAGAGTTCAATATGAAACCATAGCAATTTGATTAACTCAAAACGGATTTAAAATGAAGAAGTTATGGGTAAAACAAGATTGGATAATTTTTCTCATTTTAGCTACGTGAAAATTGGTAACAAATCTATTCCAACCATAACTTAATCAACTTGTATTGTATATTATGTAATCTTGAGATACCATAGACACGTATATAATGTTTCGACCTATCATGTCGACACATCTATATATATTTCGGAACAACCATAGACACTCTATATGTGAATGTTGGAGTTAGCTATACAGGGTTGAGGTTGATTCCAAAATATATATAGTTTGAGTTGTGATCAATACTGAGATACGTATACACTGGGACGTGGATTGATTCAAGATAATATTTATCGATTTATTTCTGTACATCTAACTGTGGACAACTAGTTGTAGGTTACTCACGAGGACAGCTGACTTAATAAACTTAAAACGTCAAAATATATTAAAAGTGTTGTAAATATATTTTGAACATACTTTGATATATATGTATATATTGTTATAGGTTCGTGAATCAACCAGTGGCCAAGTCTTACTTCCCGACGAAGTAAAAATCTGTGAAAGTGAGTTATAGTCCCACTTTTAAAATCTAATATTTTTGGGATGAGAATACATGCAGGTTTTATAAATGATTTACAAAATAGACACAAGTACGTGAAACTACATTCTATGGTTGAATTATCGATATCGAATATGCCCCTTTTTATTAAGTCTGGTAATCTAAGAATTAGGGAACAGACACCCTAATTGACGCGAATCCTAAAGATAGGTCTATTGGGCCTAACAAACCCCATCCAAAATACCGGATGCTTTAGTACTTCGAAATTTATATCATATCCGAAGGGTGCCCCGGAATGATGGGGATATTCTTATATATGCATCTTGTTAATGTCGGTTACCAGGTGTTCACCATATGAATGACTTTTATCTCTATGTATGGGATGTGTATTGAAATATGAAATCTTGTGGTCTATTATTATGATTTGATATATATAGGTTAAACCTATAACTCACCAACATTTTTGTTGACGTTTTAAGCATGTTTATTCTCAGGTGATTATTAAGAGCTTCCGCTGTCGTATACCTAAATAAGGACGAGATTTGGAGTCCATGCTTGTATGATATTGTGTAAAAACTGCATTCAAGAAACTTATTTTGTTGTAACATATTTGTATTGTAAACCATTATGTAATGGTCGTGTGTAAACAGGATATTTTAGATTATCATTATTTGATCATCTACGTAAAACTTTTTAAACCTTTATTGATGAAATAAAGGTTATGGTTTGTTTTAAAATGAATGCAGTCTTTGAAAAACGTCTCATATAGAGGTCAAAACCTCGCAACGAAATCAATTAATATGGAACGTTTTTAATCAATAAGAACGGGACATTTCAGAACAGACACCCTAATTGACGCGAATCCTAAAGATAGATCTATTGGGCCCAACAAGCCCCATCCAAAGTACCGGATGCTTTAGTACTTCAAAATTTATATCATGTCCGAAGGAGGATCCCGGAATGATGGGGATATTCTTATATGCATATTGTGAATGTCGGTTACCAGGTGTTCAATCCATATGAATGATATTTTTGTCACTATGCATGGGACGTATATTTATGAGAAATGAAAATCTTGTGGTCTATTAAAATTATGAAATGATTATTTATGATAAATTAATGAACTCACCAACCTTTTGGTTGACACTTGAAAGCATGTTTATTCCCAGGTACGAAAGAAATCTTCCGTTGTGCATTTGCTCATTTTAGAGATATTACTTGGTGTCATTCATGACATATTTCAAAAGACGTTGCATTCGAGTCATTGAGTTCATCAAGAATATTATCAAGTCATTTATAGTTTAGATATATTATGAAATGGTATGCATGTCTGTCAACTTACGATGAAATGAAAGTTGTCTTTTAAAAATGAATGTAATGTTTGTAAAATGTATCATATAGAGATCAAGTACCTCGCGATGTAATCAACTGTTGTGAATCGTTTATAATCGATGTGGACTTCTCCGGATGGATTAGGACGGGTCTTCACATGAGGACTCTTTCGTAGTGAAAAAGCTAACTAGGCCCATAGTACATTGTCGGTCTTAAACCATGCTAGTGTAGTCACCAAGCATAATAACTTCGTATGTGCACGTTGAAGCACAACAGTTGTTGTAAGCTGTACATATACTAAGTAAGGCCATGGAACCCGGTCAGTACTGATTAGTATACTTCACCATAATGCGGTCTCAAGTATTGTACCCCGCTTGAGGGATTCTTAGTTAATTAAGGAACTGTTTGTTTAAACACATAAAGGATTGGACTGTTAGGATAACTGAATGTGTTCATGGAAGTCAAACTGACTTGGCCATGGTGTTCTTTATAGTTGAACTCTTTTCAATTGCCTAACTATCTTTTAAAACCTAGTCATCACTGATTGTACTTCATCTGATTGTACGAGATGAATCCCTCAACCAGTTCGAATTCCTAGAATTTCGACAACTATTCCGATATGAAGTTTCACCTAAGCTCCGAAAGCAGCGTCACCAGAATGAATCAGCCATCCCCAATTCATCTGATGGGTTTGTAGTCGACTTAATCAAAGGAGACGCGAAGAAGGCGATCCTTTCCACCAACCAAATTACCCTCTTGACGATGAACCTGAAGCACTTACCGGCGAACCTGTTCGTAAACACCATTTTCTCACTCATTTCCAGAGTATCTCGCCACGATTATATCACAAGTCAGATTCAAAACCTTATTAATTCGCTCGTTCCAACCGACAATCATCCCGAAATAATATAAGAAGTCAACGAGCCTTGCGCCCGAGTTGTAGCCTTGGAAAATATGGTGCAAAACATACCAGCTTCAGCAACATCACCGACACCAACAGTACCATCAATAACGGCACTAGTACCATCAACAATCTATGCCTCAACATCTCATTATGTACCTCGAGCATAATCATCAATCTACGAATCGTTCTACATCATTTATCTTCGTTCGACATGACGATTATATAATCTCTAATGTTTTAGAGATTATATATTCTTATTCTAACGGTGAATCAAATGAGTTTAATATCATATTGACCCATTAAATCCATGATTATATCTGAAGAAAATATATATGTATATATATTTCCATAAAGATTATAATTAAAAATTCTTTTGAACAAACTGTTAATGGTGAAAATATTTTAACGGGTAGGTAATGCCCGAGGAATATTTAGGTTTCACCTTAATAAGCTACACTGTACATTCGTCAAAACAGATTCAACAGTCATTTACTATCCTATTTGCACTCACCGATATACGTGTCTGTTCACCGCAGAATAACCACTTTTATTCAATTTCATTTTCGAATTTTGACATATCAGAATCCAACAAGTGGCATAATGAAGAACACATATGGCAAAATAAAAGTTGTTAGAAACAGACAAATAAACTATGAGAAATTTTGTTAAGAATCCACGCTAACTGTTCCTAGCTAATTGTTCCTAGCTAACTGATTACATTTTATTTGTCACAATTTAATTATCGCAATTTACTTATCGTAATTTATTTTATCGCAATTTAATTCTCACAATTTTATTTATAGTCATTTAATTTCTGTATTTATTTTACGCACTTTAAATATCGAGACATGCATACAAGGTTTTGACATATCATATCGACGCATCTATATATATTATTTAGAATAACCATAGACACTCTATATGCAGTAATGCGGGAGTTAGCTATACAGGGTTGAGGTTGATTCTACAATAATATATATAGTTTTAGTTGTGATCGAGTCTGAGACGTATACGGGTTACGATACGTATTAAATAATTAGAAAATTATATATTATATGAATTATAGGACTGTTAAGTGTGGATTATCGACTGTGGACTATCGACTGTGGACTAATAAAATTGGACAATCAAAATGAATTAAAATATTGATTAAAACATATGAAACTAAACATTCTTCAAGTTTGCCACTTGATTTCATCTTAAACCCCATTTGTATCTTGAAGATTACAATCTGCGTTCAAACCTTTCATGATTCTTGAAAACACCTCAATCGATAGGATGAATCAACCGCACTTTATCTACGGAAGGAAAGATTTATGCATATAGTTATGCACCTGAGAAACTCTCGGCAACTGAGTAAAAGTTTAACACGTAGCCGCGTTAGATCCTTTGGCATTTATTAGCAAAAATAATTTTGCGATCCCTTTTCAAAGTAGCCAATTTTGTCACAGCTTCAGCAAATCAACTTCGAATTTCATTCGGATTAGCCTTATTATAATCTTGATTATATAAGTTACCTTTCGTCATCGTTACCGGAGAATCGTTTATATTTCACCACCTTAGCAGTAAATTTACCAGCAATTTCATTGATCTCTGACTCTCCGAAGAATCATTATGTTCATTGAAACCCTATCATATACTCATCCGTATCTTGTAACGAAAATTGCCATACCAATTACCAGGGTTTAGAAATCAATATTTTGAAATCTCGCAGCATGTCTATATCAACAGTTATATGTATACATATAACAATTATCTCCTAGGATTACTATCTTCAATTCTAAAATTTTGAAAAGCACCCAGCCTACAAATCAATACATTGAACTTTAAAAAAGCTGAATGAAGCAGCAGAAACTGTAGGCAACCGTAAACGACCTTAATCATCGAAAGTTTGATGATAAATAATGGAGTATTGAAAGCACTCAATAGAAAATATAGTACCGAAAAGTGGATTGTGCGAAACTATGAAAGAAGCCATGGACAAATCACAAAGAATAAGTTTGACTTCAAAGAATCTAAATGATTCAATGTCTGCTGAAGTCTTTGGTGAATATCTTGCTCCTTACTCTAAACCCTTGCGAACAATAGTCTCCATCATCCTCTGATCTTAGATATTCAAAGATATTATCGTATCTTTTATTATAAATATCCTCCATATTTCTGAAGATATTTTCATAACTATTCTTATCTGAAATCATTAATATCTTAGTGCTATCAGTGTTACATCATATAGAAACTGTTAGTTTCTATATTCTGTAAACTTTTGAGCTTAAAATATGAATGTTATTGAAGTAATGTTGGGAACTGATGCATGAGTTAGTATAATATAATGACACTTAATCAACATGATTATATTACAGTAATTCATGCTGAGTTTCTAATGAAACATGATGATTCACAGTACCAACATCATGTGCCATTTACACGACTCTTACATTCTATCTAATCTCCAAACATATTAAGAACATATCTTCTTAATAGTTCTATCTTTTCCGGATATTATGGTAATTTACTAAATCAAGATCGTGCCATTACAATTTTCTTATTAGAACATTAACTATGTTCATTCCGAAATTCATATCTACAAATTCTGAACCATTATTGCTTGACCTGAGGACGGGAAGAGGAAACGATAGAATAAAGCTCCGAAATAGAAATTGGAGTATAAATCACAGTAAATAGGAGAGAGCATTAACTGTGGATGACAATGATTATAGAAGACAGTAGTAGGGACATCGAAATATAAGAGAAGATATAAAACCCAACAACCACTCAGAAATTATAAACCGTATATGTTGATGCATATAGCAATACAAAGACACGGGGGAACTAGAAACAGTATAAACCCAAGAGTATAGTAGAAGTAAATAGATTCTTCAGGCGGTAGATGAAAAAGAAGAATGACCGATATGAAAGTTAGAAGTATATCGAGAATCAGAACAGGATAGAGCATATTAATGAATACTTTAAAAAAAAATGAGTTGAGGGGGAAGGAATAGAAGGTGATGAAACATGACTAGGAACTTAGAAATCAACAGATTTAACTCACATAATGACGTAATAAGTGAATCAAACCCTCTAGTGAACAGGTTAAGCTTTTTGGGATTAATTTAGTCAAACCACAACTAAATCAAGTGTGATTAGATCAACACCGAGAGCTATTATCCACCACCTGGGTGATTTGGGCTGAGAGAGAATCGGAGGAGCTCACCAGATCTGAGTGTGTGTAACAAATGAGAGGCTTCATCTAAAATGAAGAACATAAGACTTTATATACCCCTACTGTTGACTCACCCGTACGATTTATCCATCACACATACGAGTTGGCTTCATCAGCCGTACGGGTGATCACTCACTCGTGTCTTCTCATTTAGGTTGTAATTGTGAATTAGCTCAGCATCAATCGTGCGTATGAGCCTGTCAGCCGTAAGCATAAGGCTTCACTCGGACGTCTGACTAAGTCTAACATAGTCAAACATCCAAATCTCGTTCCTACAGTTTCTGTAACCACATACAAACATGGATAGGATTATAACGAGCGATCATGATGGCCTGTAAACTGGTGTACCTGCAATGGGCATGGGTAGATGTCTAGGGACTTGCATAAAATGCATCAACAGAAGGTGTGAGTTGTAAGGAAAAGAAGGAGGTGAATTTATAAGAAAATCTCTGACAGAACAATTAAAATGGATTATCGCATTTAAAGCGGGTCCTAACTTCCTTGGTTACCGGAGAATCAAATCTTATTTTGAAAATTTTCTTTAAATCCCTTGAATTCCGGAATTCAACCAAGACAACGCCAAAATTTAAGACGCACCTTATTTTCTAAATTCCACCGTGACTACGTCAAAAGTTAAATCTTTATCTAAATCTGTTGTGACAGCTTCACTCGTACTCTTCAAGTAATCGAATCGTTTTATCTATATTACTCAATAGTGATAAAACTCTATATACCAACTCATATTCGTCATGAAAACATTTCTATGTTTAGCCATGACCACCTCACTCAAATTTCGGGACGAAATTTCTTTAACGGGTAGGTACTGTGACGACCCGGAAATTTCCTACCAAATTTAAACTTAAATCTTATATGATTCGACACGATAAGCAAAGTCTGTAATGATGAGTCTCAAAAGTTTTGAACTATTTTTTTTTATGAAAACATTTAGCCATTTAATACTCGCGGCTATTCACGAACATTTGTGTGTAAATAAATATGTAAATATATATATAAATATAAATACATATAATTATAAATACAATTTAAATCGATTGAAATTAAAAATATAAAATAATAACTAAAGTAGATAAGTTACTATCATATATATAACTATAAACTATTACGAATTTATATATATATATATATATATATATATATATATATATATATATATATATATATATATATATATATATATATATATATATATATATATATATATATATATATATATATATATATATATATATATATATATATATTCTATGTATAATTAAAATATTGTATTATATATAAAATTCAAAAATAATAGATATTTAATAAAGGTTATTATATATAGTTTTTATTTAAATATTACATACGTAAAAGTATTTATATATATATGTATATATATATACATAAAGTGTTATATTATTACTAATATTATTATTATCATTAATAATATTATTACAATTAATATTATCATTAGTATTAAGAATAAAATTATTATTACATTTTTTAATAATATTACTATAATTATTAATAAATAACCCTTAGTGCTATTATTAATATTTGTTAGAAAATAATATCTTTTATTATTAATAACATCAATAATATGATTATTATTTTCTTAGTATCCATATTATTTATTATTACTATTAATATAATTATTATTAATAATAATATATTTATTAATTATTAATATTTATTATATAATCTATAAATAAAGGAAACTGGAACCAATTTGTTACTAGTAGCTATCATACTGTAGTAGATTGATAAAATTCGTACAAATCAATTGAACCAGTCCAAATTCTGTTAGTGATCGTTACTCATATTTTATTTTTATTTTTTTATTTTTTTATTTATTTATTATGTAACTGACTAAATCATCGACACCCACATTTGCTGTATAAATTGATCAGTTCGTAATTTATTCCATCTTCCACTACCACTAACAATTTTACACAACCTCTAGCTGATACCAAATGGCCAATAAACAGAATTTTTTTTTTAAAAAGCTCGATGAAACCCTGTTTCAAACCAAGAATTACAACACCCTGATTTCTAAATTAATTTCAAAAAGTGTTAATGAGGTCTTGTTAGGAATCATATACTTAATCTTTCTGCAAAATTAGAGCTCTCAATTCATCTTAACGAACCTCAATTTTTGAGTCAAAGTTGCTATTTTCAAAAGTCAAATATCTGTTCTTAGATTAAATTGGAACTCTCTGTTGTTGATCAAGTTAAATTATGGATTCCAGAAGTTTATATAAACAATTTAACACCTAGTTCATGTTTTAACAAACATCCAAAACATCCTGGAATCTCAAATTGTTAAAAAAAAATTCTGAATAGCTACGACAGCAGCTAATATCCTTCAAAATTTATTTTTTTTATCACTACTAATTATTTATGTATCAGTTGTAAATTCTTAAACTATATATGTAAACTCGTTGAGGGATTTGTGTTGGTATTGAGGCTTGATCGAATTTCTAAGTGGGGAGGAAGAAGATAGAACAGAAAACATAATAAATTAAATAAAGGCGTAACATAAATCAGATTAAGCAAGACAACATAGATGGTTAAGGATTGTGTAGGGTGAACGAGAGGTCGAGGGTTCGAGCCCGGGCTGTGGCAACATTTTTATTTAAAGCCTTTACTTTGAGGTAGTAATCTTATTTTTTTTTTCTTTTCAATAATATTATTATTATTATTATTATTAATATTCTGATTATTATTATTGTTATTATTATTGTTAGTATTAAAATTAGTATAAGTGTTATACTCATTACCAATACAATTAGTAATTATTATTAATATGATTACATTTAATGTTATTATGATTATAAATATAATTTTTATTGTTATTATTATGTTTATCATTCTTATTACTACCATACTTGTAACCATTATTAATATTACCATATTTATAAGTATTATAATCATTATTACCATTACTACTAGTATAAGTATTATCTATATAATTATTACTAATTTTATCATTTTGAGTTTCGTTATTAATATTAGGATTATTATTATTGTTGTTATTATTATAAATTTTCTTATTAATAATATCATATTATATTTATAAGTATTAGAAATGTTATTAACATTAGTATTTTTACAAGTATTATTAAGATCATTATAAACTATATCATTTAAGTATTATTATCAATATTAATATTGATATTATAATTATTATTATTATTATTATGAAAATAATAAAAATTATTATTACTTTCATTAATATTAGTATTAGTATCATTTTATAATTATTAGAATCATTATTAATATTATTAACATATGTACAAACATTATGACTATTAATATAATTACCACTATTAGTATTGTTATTAATAAAATCTTTTATCATTATTAATAATCATTATTTTATTATCACTAAAACTATCAGTATTATTATTAGTAATATCAATATTAATAACATTAAAATTAGTATGAAAATAAAAGTTTTAAAGGTATTATTAAGTATATAAGTATGTATTAATCATATTAATAAATTTTGTTCATAAATAACAAATTAGGTATTTTAATATATTACAAATCAAATTTATATACATTACTATGACTATATAAATATTAATCATTTTGAATATATACATAAATTAAATATATATAATACTTAGGATATAGTATATAAATTTGTTCAATTACGATTATATGTTTTAATATATATACGAATAATATAGGTTCGTGAATCCGAGGCCAACCCTGCATTGTTCAGTTGTTCAATATAGTCATATGTATTTTTACTACAAAATACATTAGGTGAGTTTTCATTTGCCTTTTTACCCTTTACATTTTTGGGCTGAGAATGTATGTGCTGCTTTTATAACTGTTTTACGAAATAGACACGAGTAAATGAAACTACATTCTATGGCTGGATTATTAAACCGAATATGCCCCTTGTTAGTCTGGTAATCTAAGAATTAGGGAACAGACACCCTAATTGACGAGAATCCTAAAGATAGATCTATCGGGCCCAACAAGCCCCATCCAAAGTACCGGATGCTTTAGTACTTCGAAATTTATATCATGTCCGAAGGAGGATCCCAGAATGATGGGGATATTCTTATATGCATATTGTGAATGTCGGTTACCAGGTGTTCAATCCATATGAATGATATTTTTGTCTCTATGCATGGGACGTATATTTATGAGAAATGAAAATCTTGTGGTCTATTAAAATTATGAAATGATTATTTGTGATAAACTAATAAACGCACCAACCTTTTGGTTGACACTTGAAAGCATGTTTATTTTCAAGTACGAAAGAAATCTTCCGCTGTGCATTTGCTCATTTTAGAGATATTACTTGGAGTCATTCATGACATATTTCAAAAGACGTTGCATTCGAGTCATTGAGTTCATCAAGAATATTATCAAGTCATTTATAGTTTAGATATATTATGAAATGGTATGCATGTCTGTCAACTTACGATGAAATGAAAGTTGTCTTTTAAAAATGAATGTAATGTTTGTAAAATGTATCATATAGAGATCAACTACCTCGCGATGTAATTAACTGTTGTGAATCATTTATAATCGATGTGGACTTCATCTGGATGGATTAGGATGGGTCTTCACATGAGGACTCTTTCATAGTGAAAAAGCTAACTAGGCCCATAGTACATTGTCGGTCTTAAACCATGCTAGTGTAGTCACCAAGCATAATAACTTCGTATGTGCACGTTGAAGCACAACAGTTGTTGTAAGTTGTACATCTACTAAGTAAGGCCATGGAACCCGGTCAGTGCTGATTAGCACACTTCACCATAACGCGGTCTCAAGTATTATACCCCGCTTGAGGGATTCTTAGTTAATTAAGGAACTGTTTGTTTAAACACATAAAGGATTGGACTGTTAGGATAACTGAATGTGTTCATGGAAGTCAAACTGACTTGGTCATGGTGTTCTTTATAGTTGAACTCTTTTCAATGGCCTAACTATCTTTTAAAACCTAGTCATTAACAAAAGCATCGAAACACATCATGTCTCTCGAATATGGCATACCTTGTACTTTACTTTGCTTAAGAAAGTTTAGACCATTGTGGAATGTTAATACGTTACCCAACCGAGTCACTCAATTGGATAAGTCATTTGAACATGTATGCCTGTAGTCAGACTGAACGGGCCTTAGGGGTAAAGGACGTTGCTGTATATTCAGAATCTTCAAGCCTAACGCATTACCAAGTGACATGTCTTACGACAGGGGCGGTAGGACCACTGTAGTGAATACAATGTCACTACCTATTCATCAGCCAGCATTATGGAATGTCGGCAAAGTAATTGACGAAACCATAATATGCACTTGTTTTAACCTTATCTGAATTAAATATTTTATCTCATTTACTTTATTTTATCTTACAAACTAGAAAACCCAAAATTAGGTAATTAACCGCTACTCCTTCACTTTAATATTATCTTAAGCTTTAGTTATTGGTTCGATTCAACTGATATCTTTAAAATTCGACCCTAGGTCATACTTCCCTTACTCACCATAATAAGGGGTAGTTCGATTTAGGCCCTACAAAATACAAATTTAAAACTACTGTTTTCACCTCTCCATAGCTGATTCTGACGCCTTGCGGCCTAACGACACCACATAAATAAAACCGTCCATTTCTATCATATCAGGAGGAAATGGGAATGTTTCAGACTTTATTTGAACCCGAAGGGTTTGTATTTGTTAATTCTCAAAAGGAAAAGGTGTTCATCAGAACGAATGCGCTTAACAAATATTTAGATGGAACACACAAGGCTGCACTGAAGTATCTCAAGTTCCGTCAAAGTAAGTTTGATGATACTGACATGAAAATGGGTCTCGGAGAATTCATTAAACATATCAAAGATCGTCTAATGCTCCGAATCCATACCAGGCAATTTCAGATTCTTCGTGGTCAAAGAAAGAGAATGTATTTCAAATAAATGGATGAATATGTAGTGACCCGAACTTTTCCATGTTTATATATATTAAATGAAATTGATATTTACATGATTAAGTGTTTCCAACATGTTAAGCAATCAAACTTATTAAAACTTGATTAATTGAATTGAGTTTCATGTAGACAATTGACCACCCAAATTGACCGGCGATTCACGAACGTTAAAACTTGTAAAAACTATATGATGACATATATATGGATATATATATATATATATATATATATATATATATATATATATATATATATATATATATATATATATATATATATATATATAGTTAACATGATAGTATGATAAGTAAGTATCTCACTAGGTATATTAACAATGAGTGATATACATAAAAATGAGTTTATTGAATTAAGAAAACTCGAAACGATATATAAAACGATTATCGTTATAACAACGTCTTACTAAATACCTATGAATCATATTAATATACTGATACAGTATGATAAACATGATATATGATAAGTAAACATATCATTAAGTGTATTAACAATGAACTACATATGTACAAACAAGACTACTAACTTAAGGATTTCGAAACGAGACATATATGTAACGATTATCGTTGTAACAACATTTAAATGTATATATATCATATTAAGATATATTAATACATCATAATATCATGATAATGTAATAATTTAACATCTCATTAGATATAATAAACAATGTGTTAACAACATTTAACAAGATCGTTAACTTAAAGGTTTCAAAACAACACTTACATGTAACAACTAACGATGACTTAACGACTCAGTTAAAATGTATATACATGTAGTATTTTAATATGTATTCATACACTTTTGAAAGACTTCAAGACACTAATCAAAGTACTTCTACTTAACAAAAATGCTTACAATTACATCCTCATTCATTTTCATCAACAATTCTACTCGTATGCACTCGTATTTGTACTCGTACAATACACAGCTTCTAAATGTATTACTATTGGTATATATATTACTATTGGTATATACACTATAATGATCAGCTCTTAGCAGCCCTTGTGAGTCACCTAACCATGTGGAAACCATCATTTAACATATAGCATGAAATATCTCACAAAATTAAAAACTAATGGAGCCTATATGGGAGCATCATATTCACGTGAAGTAGCATACTCAAAAACGCATTCACTTTGCAATTTTCTTGAATCAAATTACTCTCTCTCAAGTTTTCTTCCATTATTCTAAGTGTTCTTCATCATCTTCATCAAAATCTATCTTAATCTAGTTCATAAATCCATACATAAACCAAGATACAAAACAACTACTCAAGAACACACCAACAACACTTCCAAGTTTGCTAGCTTACTTTCAATCTTGTAAATCCATTTCAAGTGATCATCCAACCTCAAGAAATATTTCTTATTTATAGTAAGATATCTTTCTAATTCAAGGTAATACTCATACTAATACTTTTATTCAATTTCTATAACTATAACAATCTTATTTCGAGTGGAAATCTTACTTGAACTTGTTTTCGTGTCATGATTTTGCTTCAAGAACTTTCAAGCCATCCAAGGATCCTTTGAAGCTAGATCTATTTTTCTCATTTATAGTAGGTTTATCCACAAAACTTGAGGTAGTAATGATGTTCATAATATCATTCGAATCATATATATAAAACTATCTTATTCGAAGGTTTAAACTTGTAATCACTAGAACATAGTTTAGTTCATTCTAAACTTGTTCACAAGCAAAAGTTAATCCTTCTAACTTGACTTTTAAAATCAACTTGACACATGTTCTATATCTATATGATATGCTAACTTAATGATTTAAAACCTGAAAACACGAAAAACACCGTAAAACCGGATATACGCTGTCATAATAACACCGCGGGCTGTTTTGGGTTAGTTAATTAAAAACTATGATAAACTTTGATTTAAAAGTTGTTCTTATGGAAAAATGATTTTTATTATGAACATGAAACTATATCCAAAAATCATGGTTAAACTCAAAGTGGAAGTATGTTTTTCAAAATGGTCATCAAGACGTCGTTCTTTCGACTGAAATGACTACCTCTTATAATATTGAATTGTAACCTGTATTTCTGACTATAAACTTATACTTTTTCTGTTTAGATTCATAAACTTAAGTTCAATATAAAACCATAGCAACTTGAATCACTCAAAACGGATTTAAAACGAAGAAGTTATGGGTAAAACAAGATTGGATAATTTTGCTTGTTGTAGCTACGTGAAAATTGGTAATAAATCTATATTAATCATATCCTAGCTAACTTATATTGTATAATGCATATATTCTAATATATTATGTAATCTTGGGATACCATAGACATGTATACAAATGTTTTGACATATCATATCGACCCATGTATAAATATTATTTGGAACAACCATAGACACTCTATATGCTGTAATGTTTGAGTTAGCTATACAGGGTTGAGGTTGATTCCAAAAATATATATACTTTGAGTTGTGATCTAGCCTGAGAGGTGTATACACTGGGTCGCGGATTGATTCAAGATAATATATATCGATTTATTTCTGTACATCTAACTGTGGACAACTAGTTGTAGGTTACTAACGAGGACAGCTGACATAATAAACTCAAATCATTAAAACGTAATAAAAATATTGTAAATATATTTTGAACATACTTTGATATATATGTACATATTTATTATAAGTTCATGAATCGATCAGTGGCCAAGTCTTACTTCCGGACGAAGTAAAAATCTGTGAAAGTGAGTTATAGCCCCACTTTTAAAAACTAATATTTTTTGGATGAGAATACATGCAGCTTTATAAATGTTTTACGAAATAGACACAAGTAATTGAAACTACATTATATGGGTGAATGATCGAAGCCGAATATGCCCCTTTTGATTGGTAGCCTAAGAATTAGTAAACCGATCTACTAATTGACGCGAATCCTAAAGATAGATCTATTGGGCTTAACGAACCCCATCCAAAGTACCAGATGCTTTAGTACTTCGAATTCATTTTTATCATATCCGAAGGATTTTTCGGAATGATATGGGATATTCTTATATGCATCTTATTAATGTCGGTTACCAGGTGTTCACCATATGAATGATTTTTATCTCTATGTATGGGATGTATATTGAAATATGAAATCTTGTGGTCTATTATTACGATTTGATAAATATATAGGTTAAACCTATAACTCACCAACATTTTTGTTGAAAGCATGTTTATTCTCAGGTGATTATTAAGAGCTTCTATTGTTGCATGCTAAAATATGGACAAGATTTGGTGTCAGCATGCTTGTATAATATTGTTTAAAACTGCATTCGAGAATTACTTTGTTGTAACATATTAATATTATAAACCAATATGTATTGGTAGTGTGTAAGTGTGATATTTTTAGATTATCATTTCTTGATAATCTAGGTGGTGTCCTTTTAACCTTGTCAATACAATAAAGGTTATGGTTTGTTTTAAAAACGAATGCAGTCTTTGAAAAATGTCTCATATAGAGGTCAAAACCTCGCAAAGAGATCAATTAATATGAAACATTTATAATCGATATGAACGGGACATTTCAGTTGGTATCCGAGCGTTGGTCTTAGAGAATCATAAAGTTTTCATTAGTGTGTCTTATCGAGTTTGTTAGGATGCATTAGTGAGTCTGGACTTCGACCGTGTTTTCTTTAAAAATGATTGCTTAATATTTTTTGTTGGAAACTACAAAGTGTAACATGTAAATATTATGTGGTGTATTACTCTCTTAACGTGTTTGATATTGTGTGATAGATGTCTACCTCTAGTAAAAATCCCATCAACTTACCTAATAATAATGAAGAGTCGAATATATTTTGGGAAGATTCACAAATTCCCGAAGAGGAACCGGAGGAAGAGGAACCGAAAGAGGAGGAATCGGAAGAGGACGAACTGGAAGAAGAAGAGGTTCCGGAGGAAGAAATATTGATACCTACAGTAAATCGATTAAATAAAAGAAAATCCTCAACCAACGGACCAAAGTTAATAATGGTCAATGGTGTTTCCGCCGAGGATGCAAAATGTTGGGAAGATTACCAATTTTCCGATGAATCGGATCCCGATGAGGATTCCGATGATGTTATAGAAATTACCTCGACCCAATTTAATAAAGCAAAAGAAAATAATAGGGGAGAAGGTGTAAAAATAGAGAAACCTGATTCTAACCCCGATGAACTTTATATGTATCGGCAACATCCGTATTTCCTAAATTGTAACAATAACCCGGGAACCTCTAAACCACCAGGTTTTTCTAAACCATTGTGGAAAACGAAGGCTCGTATTAGAGGAACACAATATATCCCTAGAAAAGTAGGAAAACGAACCGAGTCCGAAGAAGAAGAAACCATTGATTCAGATTAGAGGGTTGTAATCATGTTGTGTATTATATGTATTGTAGTGTGTTTGTACTTTTATGTTCTATGTAAAAATTGCTTGTATTGTTTGTTAATTATATTTTAGGAATCTAATCCTTGTTTATTTTACAGTATAAAAACACAAAATGGATGTTAAGGGTAGACAACCGAATATTTTAGAACACCTGCCAGAGGATATGATTGATGAAATCTTGTCTAGAGTCTGTCAGAATTCATCGGCACAATTAGTTATGGCGAAATTAACTTGTCAAACATTTGAAAGACTTTCCAGAAATGCCTTAGTTTATAAAAGGCTTTCCTTTGATAGGTGGAGTATATCACATTGGGGAGACCGTAAGTTACGCCGTGTTTTCTTTAAAGCGTTAAATGCGGGGAACCCAAATGCAATTTTACGCTACGGTTTAAGAACCTATTTTGACTCAACATATCCCAACATAGGATTTCGTGAATTAGAAAGAGCTTCTAACATGCAACATAAAGAAGCATGTTATGCTTACGGGTTAGTGATGTTCGCTTCTTACCAAAGTGAGAAAAAGAACATCGGATTACAACTATTAAATGAAACATTCCCACAAGTGATGGATTCAGTAGTTGGGGTGAGAAACAAGGTTTTTAGATTATTACGGGGCTGTTGGACATTATGAAACCCTCGTCCTTTTGACGACATTACAACATGCTGCCTAGCCAATGGTCATAATGGTTACTTTCCAAAAGACCAAGGATGGGAAGTCGTCTTAGTAAAACCAGAATGCATGACTTGTTTCTAGACTTTTGAATTATGTGTCTTTATTTCTTTTGCTGAACGACTTGCGTATTAACTAGAATTGCCTTTATAGCTGCCGAGTAGCAAAGTTATTATGTGCTATATTTCATCCTATATGTATAATAGCGGTATTGTAAGTTTGTAAAATATTGTATAAAATTTGAACTCGAAATATTATTATAATCAATTTTTTCATATAGAATTGTAGTAGTTGAATTGTATATTAGCTACTAAATATGAACTTAACGGGTAGGTACTACCCGAATTAAAACTATAAAATGCTAATATGAAGAAAAAGCTTTTATAAATGAGTTCACACTATGCTACGAAATACTATTGACTACTCTTAAAATTCTATATGATTAACTTAATTCTTTTGGGCTATTTTTGAAAGAAATGGCACCGACGACTCGTCAGAATTTGAACATGAGCGAGGAAGACTTCCGTGTTTTCCTTGCAGCAAATATAGCCGCAGTACAGGCTGTGATGCAAAATAACAATAACTTTGGATCTAGCAGGGGAACTAATTCCACAAGAAATCGTGTAGGATTCTCCTACAAAGAATTCACTGCCTGCAAACCTTTGGAATTTGATGGAACCGAAGGACCAATTGGATTGAAACGGTGGACCGAGAAAGTTGAATCGGTGTTTGCCATAAGTAAGTGTACTGAAGAGGAAAAAGTTAAGTACGCTACGCATACCTTCACAGGTACTGCGTTAACGTGGTGGAACACCTATCTTGAACAGGTAGGACAAAATGCTACTTACGCACTACCGTGGTCGGCATTCAAGCAATTGATGAATGAGCAGTACCGTCTTAGAAATGAAGTCAATAAGCTCAAGGTAGAACTTAGAGAGTTACGAACACAAGGGTTCGACATTACCACATATGAACGACGATTCACAGAGTTGTGCCTATTGTATCCGGGAGCGTTCGAAGATGAAGAAGAGAATATCGACGCGTTTGTAAAAGGGTTACCAGTAAGGATTCAAGAAGATGTGAGTTCACACGAGCCCGCTTCCATACAAAAGCCAAGTCGAATGGCTCATAAACTCATAAATCAGATTGAGGGAAGAATTGAAGATCAGGTGACCGAAGAAGCAAATACAAAACAACTCAAGAGGAAGTGGGAGGAAAACGGTGACAAGAGTCACCAGTACGCCAACAATAACAATTACAACCACAATCGTAACAACTATCCCAACAATCGTAATCCTAAGAATAACTACAACAAACGTCCCAACAACAACAACAACAACTACAACAACCGTTTCAACAACAATAACATTCCCAACAACAACCTCAATAACAACAACGGCAACAAAAACCAAAAACAGCCATGTCATAGGTGTGAAGAAAATCACCCGGGGTTTTGCACGACATTTTGCAACAGGTATAAAAGAAATGGTCATAGCGCGATAAAGTGTGAGGTCTACGGACCAAAGTTTAACAAAACTAAAGGAACAAATAGTGTCGAAACAAGTAATGCCGGAACAAATAGTGTTGGAGCAAGTTATACCAACGCTGTTTGTTATAAATGTGGAAAACCAGGCCACATTATTAGAAATTGCCCGAATCAGGGGAATACTAATGGGCAGGGCCGCGGAAGAGTTTTCAATATTAATGCGGCAGAAGCACAGGAAGACTCGGAGCTTGTTACGGGTACGTTTCTTATTGACGATAAATCTGCTTATGTTTTATTTGATTCAGGTGCGGATAGAAGCTATATGAGTAGAGATTTTTGTGCTAAATTAAGTTGCCCATTGACGCCTTTGGATAGTAAATTTTTACTCGAATTAGCAAACGGAAAATTAATTTCAGCAGAAAATATATGTCGGGATAGAGAAATTACACTGCGGGATGAAACGTTTAAAATTGATTTAATACCAGTCGAGTTAGGGAGTTTTGATGTAATAATTGGCATGGACTGGTTGAAAAAGGTGAGAGCAGAGGTCGTTTGTTACAAAAATGCGATTCACATTATGCGTGAAAAAGGAAAACCTTTAATGGTGTACGGAGAAAAGAACAACGCGAAATTAAATCTTATTAGTAGTTTGAAGGCGCAAAAACTAATAAGAAAAGGTTGTTACGTCATTCTAGCACACATCAAGGAAGTTAAACCTGAAGAAAAGAACATCAGTGATGTTCCCGTCACAAAAGAATTTCTCGATGTATTTCCGAAAGAATTACCGGGATTACCCCCACATCGATCCGTTGAATTTCAAATAGACCTTGTACCAGGAGCTGCACCAATAGCTCGTTCTCCATACAGACTTGTACCCAGCAAAATGAAAGAATTACAAAGTCAGTTACAGGAACTTTTAGAGCGTGGTTTCATTCGACCAAGCACATCACCGTGGGGAGCTCCTGTTTTGTTTGTCAAGAAGAAGGATGGTACATTTAGGTTGTGTATTGACTACCGAGATTTTAACAAACTTACCATCAAGAATTGCTACCCACTACCGAGAATCGACGACTTATTTGATCAACTACAAGGCCCGTTGGTTTATTCGAATATTGATTTACGTTCTGGATATCATCAAATGTAGGTGAAGGAGGATGATATTCTGAAGACTGCTTTTAGGATGCGTTACGGTCATTACGAGTTTATGGTTATGCCGTTTGGATTGACTAACACACCAGCTATGTTCATGGATCTCATAAACCGAGTGTGTGGGCCATATCTTGACAAGTTTGTCATTGTTTTCATCGATGACATACTTATTTACTCGAAGAATGATCAAGAGCACAAAGAACATTTGAGAAAAGTGCTAGAGTTGCTGAGAAAAGAAAAACAGTACGCTAAGTTTTTAAAGTGTGCATTTTGGTTGGAAGAAGTTCAATTCCGATCACATAGTGAATAAAGAAGGTATTCAGGTGGATACAGCAAAGATTGAAACCGTTGAAAAATGGAAAACCCCAAAAACTCCGAAACACATACGCCAATTTTTAGGGCTGGCTGGTTATTACAGGAGATTCATCCAAGATTTTTCCAAAATAGCAAAACCCTTGACTGCATTAACGATAAAGGGAAGAAATTTGAATGGAAGGATGAACAAGAGAAAGCATTTCAATTGTTGAAGAAAAAGTTAACTACGGCACCTATATTGTCATTACCTAAAGGGAATGATGATTTTGTGATATATTGTGATGCCTCAAAGCAAGGTCTCGGTTATGTATTAATGCAACGAACGAAACTAATTGCTTATGCGTCTAGACAATTGAAGATTCACAAGCAGAATTATACGATGCATGATTTGGAATTAGGCGCTGTTGTTTTTGCATTAAAGACTTGGAGGCACTACTTATATGGGGTCAAAATATTATATATACCGACCACAAAAGTCTTCAACACATATTTAATCAGAAACAACTGAACATGAGGCAGCGCAGGTGGATTGAATTGTTGAATGATTACGACTTTGAGATTCGTTACCACTCGAGGAAGGCAAATGTGGTAGCCGACGCCTTGAGCAGAAAGGACAGAGAACCCATTCGAGTAAAAGCTATGAATATAATGATTCACACTAACCTTACTACTCAAATAAAGGTGGCGCATCAAGGAGTTTTAAAAGAGGGAAATTTAAAGGATGAAATACATAAAGGATCATAGAAGCATCTTAATATTCAGAAAGACAGAACCCGGTATAGGGCTAAAAGAATTTGGATACCAAAATTTGGAGATATGAGAGAAATGGTACTTAGAGAAGCTCATAAAACCAGATACTCAATACATCTTGGAGCGGGAAAGATGTACAAGGATCTCAAGAAACATTTTTGGTGGCTGGGTATGAAAGCCGATGTTGCTAAATACGTAGGAGAATGTTTGACGTGTTCTAAGGTCAAAGATGAGCATCAGAAACCATCAGGTCTACTTCAACAACCCGAAATCCCGGAATAGAAATGGGAAAACATTACCATGGATTTCATCACTAAATTGCCAAGGACTGCAAGTGGTTTTGATACTATTTGGGTAATAGTTAATCGTCTCACCAAATCAACACACTTCCTGCCAATAAGAGAAGATGACAAGATGGAGAAGTTAGCACGACTGTATTTGAAGGAAGTCGTCTCCAGACATGGAATACCAATCTCTATAATCTCTGATAAGGATGGCAGATTTATTTCAAGATTCTGGCAGACATTACAGCAAGCATTAGCAACTCGTCTAGACATGAGTACTACCTATCATCCACAAACTGATGGGCAGAGCGAAAGGACAATACAAACGCTTGAAGACATGCTACGAGCATGTGTTATTGATTTCGGAAACAGTTGAGATCGACACCTACCGTTAGCAGAATTTTCCTACAACAACAGCTACCATTCAAGCATTGAGATGGCGTCGTTTGAAGCACTTTATGGTAGAATGTGCAGGTCTCCGATTTGTTGGAGTGAAGTGGGGGATAGACAGATTACGGGTCCGGAGATAATACAAGAAACTACGAAGAAGATCATCCAAATTCAACAACGGTTGAAAACCGAACAAAGTCGACAAAAGAGCTACGCTGACATTAAAAGAAAAGATATAGAATTTGAAATTAGAGAGATAGTCATGCTTAAAGTTGCACCTTGGAAAGGCGTTGTTCGATTTGGTAAACGAGGGAAATTAATCCAAGGTATATTGGACCATTCAAGATTATTGATCGTGTCGGACCAGTAGCTTACCGACTAGAGTTACCTCAACAACTCGTAGCTGTACATAACACTTTCCACGTCTCGAATTTGAAGAAATGTTTTGCAAAAGAAGATCTCATTATTCCATTAGACGAAATCTAAATCAACGAAAAAACTTCAATTCATCGAAGAACCCGTCGAAATAATGGATCGTGAGGTTAAAAGACTTAAGCAAAACAAGATACCAATTGTTAAGGTTCGGTGGAATGTTCGTAGAGGACCGGAGTTCACCTGGGAACGAGAAGATTAGATGAAGAAGAAATACCCGCACTTATTTCCAGAAGATACGTCGACACTTCCAACTGCTTAAAATTTCGGGACGAAATTTATTTAACGGGTAGGTACTGTTGTGACCCAAACTTTTCCATGTTTATATATATTAAATGAAATTGATAGTTACATGATTAAGTATTTCCAACATGTTAAGCAATCAAACTTGTTAAAACTTGATTAATTAAATTGAGTTTCATGTAGACAGTTGACCACCCAAGTTGACCGGCGATTCACGAACGTTAAAACTTGTAAAAACTATATGATGACATATATATGGATATATATATATATATATATATATATATATATATATATATATATATATATATATATATATATATATATATATATATATATAGTTAACATGATAGTATGATAAGTAAGTATCTCACTAGGTATATTAACAATGAGCGATATACATAAAAATGAGTTTATTGAATTAAGAAAACTCGAAACGATATATATAACGATTATCGTTATAACAACGTCTTACTAAATACCTATGAATCATATTAATATATTGATACACTATGATAAACATGATATATGATAAGTAAACATATCATTAAGTGTATTAACAATGAACTACATATGTAAAAATAAGACTACTAACTTAAGGATTTCGAAACGAGACATATATGTAACGATTATCGTTGTAACGACATTTAAATGTATATATATATCATATTAAGATATATTAATACATCATAATATCATGATAATGTAATAATTTAACATCTCATTAGATATAATAAACAATGTGTTAACAACATTTAACAAGATCGTTAACTTAAAGGCTTCAAAACAACACTTACATGTAACGACTAACGATGACTTAACGACTCAGTTAAAATGTATATACATGTAGTATTTTAATATGTATTCATACACTTTTGAAAGACTTCAAGACACTTATCAAAGTATTTCTACTTAACAAAAATGCTTATAATTACATCCTCATTCATTTTCATCAACAATTCTACTCGTATGCACTCGTATTTGTACTCGTACAATACACAGCTTCTAAATGTATTTACTATTGGTATATACACTCCAATGATCAGCTATTAGTAGCCCTTGTAAGTCACCTAACTATGTAGGAACCATCATATAACATATAGCATGAAATATCTCTCAAAATTATAAACTAATGGAGCCTATATGGGAGCATCATATTCACGTGAAGTAGCATACTCACAAACACATTCACTTTGTAATTTTCTTGAATCAAATTACTCTCTCTCAAGTGTTCTTCCATTGTTCTAAGTGTTCTTATTCATCTTCATCAAAATCTAGCTCAATATAGTTCATAAATCCATACAAAAACCAAGATACAAAACAGCTACTCAAGAACACGCCAACAACACTTCCAAGTTTGCTAGCTTACTTTCAATCTTGCAAATCCATTTCAAGTGATCATCCAACCTCAAGAAATCTTTCTTATTTACAGTAAGATATCTTTCTAATTCAAGGTAATACTCATACTCAAACTTTGATTCAATTTCTATAACTATAACAATCTTATTTCGAGTGGAAATCTTACTTGAACTTGTTTACGTGTCATGATTTTGCTTCAAGAACTTTCAAGCCATCCAAGGATCCTTTGAAGCTAGATCTATTTTTCTCATTTCCAGTAGGTTTATCCACAAAACTTGAGGTAGTAATGATGTTCATAACATCATTCGAACCATATATATAAAACTATCTTATTCGAAGGTTTAAACTTGTAATCACTAGAACATAGTTTAGTTAATTCTAAACTTGTTCGCAAAAAAAAGTTAAACCTTCTAACTTGACTTTTAAAATCAACTAGACACATGTTCTATATCTATATGATATGCTAACTTAATGATTCAAAACCTAAAAACACAAAAAATACCGTAAAACCGGATATACGCCGTCGTAGTAACACCGCGGGCTATTTTGGGTTAGTTAATTAAAAACTATGATAAACTTTGATTTAAAAATTGTTCTTCTGGGAAAATTATTTTTATTATGAACATGAAACTATATCCAAAAATCATGGTTAAAGTCGAAGTGGAAGTATGTTTTTCAAAATGGTCATCAAGACGTCGTTCTTTCGACTGAAATGACTACCTCTTATAATATTGAATTATAACCTGTATTTCTGACTATATACTTATACTTTTCTGTTTAGATTCATAAACTTAAGTTCAATATGAAATCATAGCAACTTGAATCACTCAAAACGGATTTAAAACGAAGAAGTTATGGGTAAAACAAGATTGAATAATTTTGCTTGTTGTAGCTGCGTGAAAATTGGTAACAAATCTATATTAATCATATCCTAGCTAACTTATATTGTATAATACATATATTCTAATATATTATGTAATCTTGGGATACCATAGACACGTATACAAATGTTTTGACATATCATATCGACCCATGTATAAATATTATTTGGAACAACCATAGACACTCTATATGCAGTAATGTTTGAGTTAGCTATACAGGGTTGAGGTTGATTCCAAAAATATATATACTTTGAGTTGTGATCTAGCCTGAGATGTGTATACACTGGGTCTTGGATTGATTCAAGATAATATATATCGATTTATTTCTGTACATCTAACTGTGGACAACTAGTTGTAGGTTACTAACGAGGACAGCTGACTTAATAAACTCAAATCATTAAAACGTAATACAAATGTTGTAAATATATTTTGAACATACTTTGATATATATGTACATATTTGTTATAGGTTCGTGAATCGACCAGTGGTCAAGTCTTACTTCCCGACGAAGTAAAAATCTGTGAAAGTGAGTTATAATCCCACTTTTAAAATCTAATATTTTTGGGATGAGAATACATGCAGTTTTATAAATGTTTTACGAAATAGACACAAGTAATTGAAACTACATTATATGGGTGAATGATCCAAGCCAAATATGCCCCTTTTCCTTGGTAGCCTAAGAATTAGTAAACCGGTCTACTAATTGACGTGAATCCTAAAGATAGATCTATTGGGCCTAACGAACCTCATCCAAAGTACCGTATGCTTTAGTACTTCGAATTCATTTTTATCATGTCCGAAGGATTTCCCGGAATGATAGGGGATATTCTTATATGTATCTTGTTAATGTCGGTTACTAGGTGTTCACCATATGAATGATTTTTATCTCTATGTATGGGTTGTATATTGAAATATGAAATCTTGTAGTCTATTATTACGATTTGATAAATATATAAGTTAAACCTATAACTCACCAACATTTTTGTTGACGTTCAAAGCATGTTTATTCTCAGATGATTATTAAGAGCTTCCGCTATTGCATGCTAAAATATGGACAAGATTTGGTGTCAGCATGCTTGTATAATATTGCTTAAAACTGCATTCGAGAATTACTTTGTTGTAACATATTAATATTGTAAACCAATATGTATTGGTAGTGTGTAAGTGTGATATTTTTAGATTATAATTTCTTGATAATCTAGGTGGTGTCCTTTTAACCTTGTCAATAAAATAAAGGTTATGGTTTGTTTTAAAAACGAATGCAGTCTTTGAAAAACGTCTCATATAGAGGTCAAGACCTCACAAAGAGATCAATTAATATGAAACGTTTATAATCGATATGAACGGGACATTTCAGAATATCCATTACATAATGGAGATCCCAGAAAAGCATGGGGTACCTGGAAACCTTCAAAGAAGATTTCAGACAATCAAGTCGAATTTTCAGATCTAGCGGGTAAAAGATGGAAAGCTACTTTGGACCTCTCAAGATTACACAATAGGATTACATTGTATTCTTCACAATTAACATTAAGGGGGAGATTGTTAGGCACCCGAAAAATGTATAGTGTTATTGTGAAATAAACTAAATAGATGGCTCCTTAGAAGAGGGCTATATTAGGAACCTAAGTAGTCCTAATTAGATAGCCATTGCATTGTAACTGAGTTTAAGAAGCTGTGGAATGTAATTTTACCAAAACTCTTTAATACAGAATCTGTTCACCTTTATACCAAATCTCATTCTATCTCTTATATCTTCAATTCTCACTATGACCTGACCTAATAATTTGTATTGTTGGAGGAATTTATAGTGACACTGGAGCGGGAGCATATATCATGTATGAACACTGTTTTGTACAATTACCAGAGCGAGTAAAAGAAACAATGAATGATATGACCGAAATGGACGGTTTTATTTGTGCAATGTCGTTAGGTCGCAACACGTCAGAATCAGTCACCAAGAAGGGGGTACTGTTTTAAATTTATATTTAGCGGGGCCTAAATCGTACTACTCCTTATTATGAGTAAGGGAAGTATGACCTAGGGTCGTATTTTTAAGATATCAGTAGAATCGAACCTATATTTAAAGCCTAAGATAATTATACAGAAGAGTAGTGGTTACGTAATTTTTAGGTTTTTCTAGTTTATAAGACAGATAAAGTAAATGTAATAAAATTCGTAATTCAGATAAGGTTAAAGCAAGTGCATACTATGAGTTCATTAGTTATTCTGCCGGGATTAGGGAATGCTGGCTCATGAATAGGTAGGGACCTTATATTCATTAAAATGGTCCTAAACGACCCTGTCGTAAGACATGTCACTGGGTAATGTGATAGGCTTGAAGATTCTGAATAGACAACAAAGTCCCTTACCCCTGACGCCCGTGCAGTCTGACTACAGGCATACACATTTAGATGACTCATCCAATTGAGCGACTCGGTTGGGTGGCGTATTAACATTCCACAAAGGTCTAAACTTTCTTAAGCATAATAGAATACATGGTTTACCATATCCGAGGGACGTGATGTGTTTCAATGCTTTCGTTAACGATTGGGTTTAAAAGGTAGTTAGGCCCTTAAAACATTTCAACCATAAAGAGCACCATGGCCAAGTCAAGTGACTTCCATGAACACGTTCGGTTATCCTAACATTCCAATCCTTTATGTGTTTTAACAAACAGTTCCTTAATTAACTAAGAATTCCTTAAGTGGGGTGCAATGCTTGAGACTGCGTTATGGTGGAGTGTACTAATCAGTACAGACCGGGTTCCATGGCCTTACTTAGCAGAGGTACAGCTTACAACAACCGTTGTGCTTTAGCATGCACGTACGAAGTTTATATGCTTGGTGACTACACTAGCATGGTCTGGGATCGACAAAGTACTAAGGGTCTAGTTAGATGTTTCACTATAAAAGAGTCCTGAGTCGGAATCCAAAGCTTGATAGACTTACTACAACTGGTGTGCCTCAGTCGATCTTACGTTGTATCTGATAGACTTCTCTTACCAAGCGATGACACAGATAGTGTACTCTGGATCGGGGTTCGCAACTTCCCAATAACAGAGCCGATAGCTACATTCTATTAGTTGGAAAAGCGATTGAGTTTAAAGCATAATAGGAAAGCATCTTGACAACATACATAAACCATAATATTAGTTTGGTATTATAGCTGATTACATCATAGCATACACTAAAGATAACTACTCGCTAATCATGGCAATAATATCACAGAACATAATGATAGAAGACATAATATAAAGATAAAGGATAGAAATACCAGTAGATTAAATGAATTCTGAATACAAAAGTGACAACTTCAAACTCCAGACCGCTCCTAATACAATCTTCAACATTCTTCTCCGGGTAATAGATTTCCCGCACGGAGTCGAATACCTTGAAAGTATGACTAATATTGTATAAGAGAGAGAAAAAAGTGAATTGAAGTGTGTGTTGGAATGAATGGCAGGCCGTTTGCAGGGGCCATTTACCAGGCCAGCCCGTTTACCATGCTCGTTTAATTTGGGTTTATGGCAGGCCATTTGCCATACTGGCAAGGCGTTTGGCTTGTTGATTCGCTAGATCGTAACTTGATTTCTTGTCTTTCACCATTTTCGCTATAGAATCTTCGTTTTAGCTCCGATTCTCTTGATTCTTTTTGCACCGTCTTCGTAATTACTTGATCTTCAATTCTAACCGACGAAGCTGTTATTTTGCCGATAAAGTTTGGAACTTTCTTATTTTTGGGCCTCAATATCGGGGTGAAATGTGACTTTTTAGCCGAAATCAAATATCTCACACTTAGACTTTGCTTGTCCTCAAGCAAACTCTCATTTTTACCTTAAGAAATCTTTTTTGAGTTTCTTTTCTAATAGCCTAAGCAGTTTACTTTTTATTATAAGAGCGAAAAGTAAGATGAGTTATCTATGTTAGGGTTGAAACTATCTCTACAAGCATGAGAGGAGGTTACATGACTTAGACTAACTTTCACGGGTCACTCAAATCACATCAGTGTTTAGGGTTTCCTATAGATCTAAGAAATGAATTCACTCATAGCCGGTCATGCTGCACCCTTCATCATAGGCTTGATAAAGACTCAAATCCTTGCTACTAGTGTGAAAATGGTAGTAACTATAGCTTCTAGGACATTTGTCAATGATGTAAAGAAATTTTGGAGTAGTGTTGAAATTGTTTTAAGGGGGTGATAAAAAGGTAATACAGTCTTTCTGCATACTTTTATTCGGAATTTACGAAAAATTTAAGATAGATAGGAGTGCTGATATTTTCGAGAAGCACTTTTGAACTATTCTCCCTTTTTGGACTGATAAGCATTTGCGGTCGAGTTCTTCTTCAGCGTTTCTCTTTATAAGTTCTACTCCTTTTTTCAGAACTTCAATTTTTTTTTATTTTTTTTTTTTGGAGATTTCATCTTGAGAAAAAAAATTTCCGATAAACTTTTTCAAGACCTTTGCCATGATACTTGAGAGGTTTATAACATCGGGTTTTCAGAAGGAATCTCATTTTCTATATTTTTCGAGTGATGGAAAAGATGATGTGAATGAGGTGGTGAAGTAGAAGTAGTGGAGGTGCGAAAGGCTTATTTTTGACAAATGGCTAGCTCTTCTGATTGTAACCGAATCACGTTTCTCTCCTTTAGAAATGCAGATCTAAACAAGTTCTGATTCTGAGCACAAACATCAGCACGCTCAACGGAAAACAGTGAAGCATTAAAGATGAATGCTGGTCTTATTTGGGTGCCTCACCATAATCAATTTATGTCGATAATACCTAGTCATGCAATGCTATATTAGAGATTTGGTTCTTCCTAACAAGATTTCCACCTTACTTAAGCCTTACTTTTATTTACAAACTTTAACGCCCTTAAATGATAGAAATTTTTTTTTTTTTTTAAAAAGAGTGACCGTCCAGACCAAGTGATATGCCGCGGCGCGGCAACTCTTGGTCACGGCACGACTTTTCAAAGGAATTAAATCCTTCTTAACAGACCTCCTGGAATCAAAATATTTGATATGTCACGGCGCGACATATAGGGTGGCGGCGCGACCTTACACGGTTGCTGGTACTGTTCTGCAACTTGATACAAAAATCACATTTTCACCATTTCATCATTACCCAACACATTTAAACAACATAATACATGATCAAACTTAATTAAAACAGTTTCTTACATCATCAAACATTACGGGAATCTTTTAATCAAGAGCAACGGATTTACACATCTTAAATATGCCATTTGGTCCCAAAACTTAAAAGAAACATAATTTTCAAATACAAAAGACTTGGCGTTGATAAGCGGTATCATTAAAGCTAGATTCGAAATAGGGACTTGCATTACCACTTACTATATGACCAAAGCTCCGCTATCCTTATATAGGCTCCTTATCTTCTCGATGTCCTTTCGTTCCTATAAAAAAAACATAAAACAACATGGGGGTAAGCTTTTATGCTTAGTGAGTTATAGGCAAATAAAGTAGCACATATCATTGAGCGTAATCATTTCTTCACTTAGCCTTTCCAACCCAAATGGTTGCTTACTTACTTTCGGATCCGACCCATTACTTACCATAGACATAACTTACTAAGGCCAATCCTAGTAATTATGTCTAAGCTAAACATAACCATAGGCATACACATATGCCTAAGCTACCTTAATCACATTACATTCATACATACATATATGGACACCTAAAGTGTTTAAGCTAAGTCATACCATAGACAAGATCGCTAAGCAAGCTTAATGACCTTGCCTAAGCTAATCATCAACCATAGATACAATTATTAGGCGAACCTAATAATTCTATCTAAGCTATCCATCTAGTGCACTTAGTCGTTGCCCTCTTGCACGGATGCAATCCGGGAACACTAAGCCACTCTTAACCCTCCCAATTTACCTCCTATAAACTCACCTTGATTAAACGAGAGTCCTTGATCACTTGGAGCTCATTTGCCTTGATTAGCACCTATACATGAGCTAATCTCATCAATAATATCATTCAATGAAATTAGATCCTTCAAAAGCTTACAACATTTTCATATACCTACTCATTTGACTTAATCCCCTTTTACTTCTTCAATCACATGAACATTCACATACAATGACACTTTTAACTTATCTTTTTACTTTTCTAATAGAACAAACATTACCATACAACCATCAATTCCCTAATTACACAATTTCTCTAGTTTATCTCTTACAAGCATGACTTGTAATTCTTTCAAGCATTTCATCAAACATTAGATGTACACAAACCTATTGCAACTACTAGAAACCATAAAAAAATCATTATACATCAAAATGTCATTACTTATAACAATTTCAAGAATTCACACATAAACTTTCTTCTTTACAAATTAACTAAATTTCATAAACATCTTCATTGAGGCGTTTCATCAAACAGCTTATGTGCATGACTTGATTTTAGACTATAAGTAACACCAATATCACCATTTTCATAACATAAGTGCTCATGGAAAATCTTTACATAAACTTGCATCTTAACATGACAAAATATCGTTTTTGAACATACAAGTGTGCACATTCACAACATATAACAACTTATAAGCTTGAGATTCATCTAAAACACCCAATTTTAGTGATACTTAGACATAGAAGTTCATACCTTAACTTTGGGGATTTAAGAACCCTAATTGTGCACAATGGAGAAGAAATTGAAGAATTGTAACTTGCTAGGATGATTAGAGCACACTAGATTACATTAATTTCCACTTGCATGTACAAAAATCCGTCCAATTTGAAGATTTCTTCTTCTCTTCTTGTTTGGGTCGACACACACAAGCACACACACTCTCTGAGTTTATTTTTCTTGCAACTGATACAAATTTCATCATTTTAACTCTTTTACTAATTAACTTTACCTTATATGCACTTTCTACCCTCCCCACCAAAACCATAATATGGGAGGTCCTTAAATCTAACTTTGCATCTCTAGTCCTTTCCAACTTAACTAACAAACTTAAATATCATCCACTTATATTATACAAAATAATAAAAACAATATATATATATCCATATTAAATTGCATAAAATAATACCTTAATTAATTGGGATGTTACAACTCTCCCCCCGTTGGATTGTTCGCGTCCTCGTGAACCACTCTTGGTGCAACGATGGATAATACTTCATAAGCCATTCCTCAGGTTCCCACGTACATTCAAAACCCTTTCTAAATTGCCATAACACCTTCAATAATGTCACTGATTTATTTCTTAATTGCTTAACCTTTTGATCCACAATCTTTATTGGTTTTTCCGCATATCTTAACTTATCATTGACCTCAATCTCATTTAATCGAACATATGTTGATTCATCCGCCAAACATTTTCTTAATTGAGAAATGTGAAATGTGTCATGTATGTTACTCAACTCATCGGGCAAGGCTAACCGATAAGCTACCTTCCCGACTTTCGCAACGATCTCAAATGGTCCCACAAACCTTGGACCCAATTTTCCCCTTTTTCTAAAATGAATTATACCCTTCCACGGGGAAACTTTAAGCATTACCTTATCACCCACTTCAAATTCTATCGGTTTCCTTCTTTTATCTGCATATGACTTTTGTCGATCTTGTGCCGCTTTCATTCTTTCACGAATTTGATCTATCATTTCGGTTGTTTGTTGCACTACTTATATGCTTCCTAATTCCCTTTGACCCACTTCACCCCAACATAGTGGGGTCCTACACCTCCTCCCATACAACATCTCATAAGGCGCCATTTTGATGGTAGAATGATAACTATTATTATACGAAAATTCTACTAAAGGTAGGTGAGTATCCCAACTACCACCAAAATCAATGACACACGCCCTTAACATATCCTCAAGAGTTTGAATAGTTCACTCACTTTGACCATCCGCTTGTGGGTGAAACGCGGTACTTACATGCAACTTGGTGCCCATCTATTCTTGAAACTTTCTCCAATATCGTGAGGTAAATTGGGTGTCATGGTCCGAAACAATGGAAACCGGCACTCCATGCCTTGCAACAACCTCCTTCATATATAATTTAGACATTGCTTCCGACGATGAAGCTTCTCTTATTGCTAAAAATAACGCACTCTTAGTCAATATATCAACAATAACCCAAATGGCGTCGTGATGTCGAGGGGTCTTAGGCAACTTAGTCACTAAATCCATCGTGATATGCTCCCATTTCCATACCGGTACCTCTAATGGTTGAAGTTTATCATACAGCATTTGATGATCTGCTTTCACTTGGAGGCAAGTAAGACACTTATGAACATACTTTACTATATCTCTCTTCATTCCTGGCCACCAATAGTCTTTCCTTAAGTCCCTATACATTTTCGTAGCACCGGGGTGAATCGAATACTTAGATTTGTGAGCTAAGTCAAGGAGCTCATTTCTAACACCACTTTGCAAAGGTATCCAAATTCTTCCATATCTAAGCTTTAGACCACGGGAATCTACCATGAAATCTTTAACTTGCCCTTTGATCCTTTCTTTCCTCACGTTTTCGGGGGTTCAAGCTTCATCTTGCGCTACACGGATACTATCGAATATTTATGGTGATATTACCATGACCAAACTTGTTATCTTAATCGGTTGGTGGCTCGACTTCTTACTAAGAGCATCCGCCACCACATTAGCCTTTTCAGGGTGATACAAAATTTCACAATCGTAATCTTTCACCAAGTCGAGCCCTCTCCTTTGCCTATCATTCAAATCTCTTTGATCGAACAAATACTTTAAGTTCTTATGATCAGTATAAATGGAGAACTTTACACCATAAAGATAATGACGCCATATTTTCAAAGCAAAAACCACGGCCGTTAATTCTAAATCATGGGTAAGATAATGTTTTTCATGCGTTTTCAATTGACAATAAGCATAGGCTATGACTTTCCCATTTTGCATTAGCACACACCCCAAACCTTTCTTAGAAGCATCGTAATAAACCATCATATTCTCATTCCCTTCCGGTAAGACTAGTATAGGAGCTTGAACAAGTTTCTCCTTAAGGAGTTGAAACGCTTGTTCTTGCTTTTCTTCCCATTTCCATTGCACATTCTTACGGGTTAACTTTGTGAGTGGAGTGGCTATTCTAGAAAAATCTTGTATAAACCATCGATAATACCCCGCTAATCCTAGAAAACTCCTAACTTCGGTGGGATTCATATGCGGTTCCCATCTCATTATCGCTTCAATCTTCGTCGGATCAACACAAATACCCTTCTTATTAATGACATGTCCTAAAAATTGAACTTCACGAAGCCAAAATTCGTACTTAGAGAACTTTGCAAGCAACTTTTCTCTCCTTAAAGTTTCTAACACTTGTCGTAAATGCACCGCATGCTCCTCTTCCCCCTTAGAATACACTAAAATATCGTCAATGAATACTATCACAAACCTATCGAGCATTGGTCGACAAACTCTATTCATCAAATCCATAAATGTGGCTGGAGCATTAGTTAGCCCAAAAGGTATAACCACGAATTCATAATAACCATACCTCGTGCGAAAAGCCGTTTTAGGGATATCTTCTTCTTTCACCTTTAATTGATGATAACCCGATCTTAGATCTATTTTTGAAAAGAAACATGCTCCTTGTAATTGATGAAAGAAATCATCTATCCTCGGCAATGGATATTTATTCTTAATAGTGACCTTATTCAATTTACGATAATCTATACACATTCTCATCATTCCATCCTTCTTTTTCACAAACAAAACCGGAGCTCCTCAAGGTGAGCTACTAGGACGTATAAAACCTTTATCTATCAAATCTTGTAGTTGAATCATCATTTCTCTCATTTCTGACGGAGCTAATCGATAAGGTGCTTTGGCAATTGGCGTGGCTCCGGGAATCAACTATATTCTAAACTCTACTTCTCGTTCGGGAGGAACACCGGGCAATTCATTCGGAAACACATCCGGAAACTCATTAACTATCGGTACATCACTTATTCCAACAACCTTCTTCGAATCATCTATCACATGTGCCAAAAACGCGCAACACACATGAGACAAAAATCGTTTAGCTCAAGCATACGTGCATATAAGAATAGCACGTCTAGCCCGTTCCCCATAAATCCAAATAACCTTCCCACTTGGTGCTTGAACTAATACAATCTTCTTTCGACACAATATTATTCCTTCATTGTCATCTAGCCAATCCATACCTACAATTACCTGAAACTCCTCCATATGCATGGGTATCAAATCTATAACAAACTTCTCATCGACCAAAATGATTTCACATCCTTTAATAACACTATACACCATAACGGTTTTATTGTCAGCTATCTCAACCTCTAAAGGATGCTCTAACATACTTGGGGTCATATCAAAATGTTTACAAAAAGAATAAGAACCGAATGACCGCGTAGCACCGGAATCAAATAAAACATGCGCAGGTAAAGAGTTTACAATAAAGGTACCTGACACCACATTTTGGGATTACTTCGCTTCGAGAGCGGTAATCTGATGAGCTCGGGCTCTTGGTCGGCTATCACTTGTCTTTGGTTCCATTTTAACTTCCTTCTTAACACCACCACTTGCCAAATCTTTCTTATACTCTGGACATTCGGCCCGAAAATGACCCTTTTCAAAACAATAATAACACTGTTTTCCCTTCTTAGGACATTTGACAGCCCTATGACCCAGCTTCCCACATGAATAACAATCGGTAGTACCCGCTTTACACTCGCCCGTATGATTCTTACCGCACCTATTACAGGTCTTCACTTCTTTACCACCACTCTTCCCCGGCATGAAACCCCCTTTTGATTTGTGAGGGGACTCAGAATTAAACTTACCTTTCTTCGGGCTCATATTTTGCATTGACTTTGAATCTTGATCTAATTTTCGTTTAAACGCGTCTTTCTTCTTAAGTTCATGTTCCCTCACAAGAGCCCTATTCATCATCTTGGCTAAAGTCTTATACGTACCCTTATCAATAAACTCACTTATTTCGGGGTTTAACTTCTCATGTTAGTGATCCAACATCAACTTAGAACTTGAAACAAAGTCCGGGCAAAAACGAGACTTCTCATTAAATTCGGCATTAAACTCGGTCACTGATTTACTCCCATGTTCGATATTCATGAATTCGGACTTTAACCTACTAACTTCGGCGGGTGGAGCAAATTGATCCATAAACATCTCACGAAACCTTTCCCACGGAAAACTTGTTGCCACATCCCGCCCATGTGACTTAACTATGAAATTCCACCATTCGTAACCACTTCCCTTCATTTGGTGTGCCCCGTAAATTACCTTTAAGTGTTCGGGGCATTCACACAACATGAAAGTTTCCTCTAACTCGTCGATCCACCTTTGACTAACAATCGGGTCAACCTTACCATGAAATTCCGGTGGATGGCAATTTGAAAAATTCTTGTACTCAAAGCGTTCATCCTTCTTTTTCGGGGCTTCTACTTCATCTTGCCTTACCCCACTTCCCCCTTCTCCTCTTAACATAGGATTATTAGTCATAAGAGTCTTTAACTTTTCATCTAATTGATCATTAATCAATGTCTTTATCTTCTCTAGAAGGGTTGGGGTGTATCGCACCAAAGCATGCCCTACTTGCCCTAAAATATCGTTTGCCATGGTAACTTCATCGGATTCAGATTGTGAGCCTTCAACAGACTCCATTGACGGGGTGTGGACGTATTCATCGTCCTCATAATTACCTCTATTAGGAGATACAATAGCCATTCTGAAACAATATATATAATTCATTAGTTCAACTCATGTATCAACAATTAATCATAACTTAAATGACCGAAAGAATTTCAAACTCACTACACCATGATCATAGTAAATATTCATGCGTACTAAAATGATGTAATGGTAATGGCCGGTCGTCATTACACCATCGTATTACGCACTTAATCCATTATGAATCATGGTTAATGAGCATTAAACTCTTTGTTCGGGTTATCCACAATCTTAGTATCACGCTATAAATCTTGTCAACAAACTTTATCCTATGGAGCATGGCATAATCCTTTAAACTCATCTATCATGCAAGTACTAAACCGCTTATCCTATATTAACGATGGTTTAAGCCTAGATAATCCCTATAGTGGATTATCCAAGTCCCTTAAACCATAGCTCTGATACCAACTTTTAACGTCCTTAAATGATAGAATTTTTTTTTAAAGAGTAACCGTCCAGACCAAGTGATATGCCGCAGCGCGGAAACTCTTGGTTGCGGTGTGACTTTTCAAAGGAATTCAATCCTGCTTAACAGCCTACTAGAATCAAAATATTTGATATGTCGCGGCGCGACATATAGGGTCGCGACGCGACCTTACACGGTTGCTGGTACTGTTCTGCAACTTGATACAAAAATCACATTTTCACCATTTCATCATTACCCAACACATTTAAACAACATAATACATAATTAAACTTAATTAAAACAGTTTCTTACATCGTTAAACATTACGTAAATCTTTTAATCAAGAACAACATATTTACACATCTTAAATATGTCATTTGGTCCCAAAACTTAAAAGAAACATAATTTTCAAATACACAAGACTTGGCGTTGATAAGCGGTATCATTAAAGCTAGATTCGAAATAGGGACTTGCATTACCACTTACTATATGATCAAAGCTCCACTATCCTTACATAGGCTCCTTACCTTCTCGATGTCCTTTCGTTCCTATAAAAAAAACATAAAACAACATGGGGGTAAGCTTTTACGCTTAGTGAGTTATAAGCAAATAAAGTAGCACATATCATTGAGCGCAATCATTTCTTCACTTAGCCTTTCCAACCCAAATGGTTGCTTACTTACTTTCGGATCTGACCCGTTACTTACTATAGACATAACTTACTAAGGTCAATCCTAGTAATTATGTCTAAGCTAAACATAACCATAGGCATACACATATGGCTAAGCTACCTTAATCACATTACATTCATACATACATACATGGACACCTAAAGTGTCTAAGCTATGTCATACCATAGACAAGATCGCTAAGCAAGCTTAATGACCTTGCCTAAGCTAATCATCAACCATAGATACAATTATTAGGTGAACCTAATAATTCTATCTAAGCTATCCATCTAGTGCACTTAGTCATTGCCCTCTTACACGAATGCAATCCGGAAACACTAATCCACTCTTGACCCGCCCAATTTACCCCCTATATACTCACCTTGATTAAACAAGAGTCCTTGATCACTTGGAGCTCCTTTGCCTTGATTAGCACCTATACATGAGCTAATCTCATCAATAACATCATTCAATGTAATTACATCCTTCAAAAGCTTACAACATTTTCATATGAAGTTTCGAATGAACATGACTAACGTTCTAAGATAGAAATTGTAATAACACGATCTTGATTGGTTAAATTACCAGAATTCTAGAGAAAAGATAGAACTATCAAGAAAATATGTTCTTGATATGTTTATAGATTAGATAGAATGCAAGAGTCGTGTAACATGAACATGATGATGTTATGGTCTGTGAATCATCATGTTTCATTAGAAACTCATCATGACTTACTGTAATATTATCACGTTGATCAAGTGTCATTATATTATACTAACTCATGCTTCAATTCCCAACACTTCTCCAGAATTCATTCATAATTTATACTTAGATGTTACAGAATATTGAAAACTAAAACAGTTTTCAATATGATGTAATACAGATAGCACGAAGAGGTATATAATTTCGGACGAGAATATTTATGAAATTATCTTCAGAAGTATCGAAGATATTTATGATGATATTTTGGAATTTTCAAGTTAGAAGGTTGATTAAGAAAAATCTTCCGCAAGATTTTAACAAGACTTCGGAGCAAGATACTCTCTAAAGATTTCAACGGATCCAGAATTACCTGGATTCTTTGAATATAGGGTATGGTCCTTGTATTTATCCTTGGTCTCCTTCATGGTTTGCACAATTCGTTTTCCATTTCCAACTTTTCTGAACTTTGCCAACATATCATTCTTTATCATTAAACTTCTGATGATTGGAGTTGTTTATAGTTGTTTACATTTTCTGCTGCTTCATTCAGCTATTTTCAAAATTTGGAATATTGATTTGTAGACTGGGTGCTTTTCAGAATTTCAGAATGGAATATCATGATTCTAAGAGATAAATGTTATATGTATACATATAACTGTTGATGTAGAAACGCTGCAAGATTAAAGATGCTGATTGATGCTTCCCGGTATTTGATAGGGCAATCACTGTAACAAATACTGATGAGTACATGATAGGGTTTTAATGAACAGATATAATGGTTCTTCGGAGAGACTTAAGCTAATGAGTAATGAAGTTGCTGGTAAGTTTACTGCTAATGTATTGGAATATAAACAGTTCCCCGGTAATGATGGCGAAAAGACAACGTATATATCATGGTTATAATAAGGTTGTTTCGAACGAAAGTCGAAGTTGACTTGTTAGAGCTGTGACAAAATTGGCTATCTCGAACAGGAGTTGCAAAGTTATTTTTGGTAATAATAACGCTAAAGGAATTAGCACAGCTATGTGTTAAACGTTTACTCAATTTCCGAGAGTTTTTCAGGTGCATAACTATATGCATCAATCTTTTCTTCCGTAGATGAGGTGCGGTTGGTTCATCCTCTCGATTGAGGTGTTTTCAAGAATCATGAAAGGTTTGAACGCAGATTGTAATTGTCAAGATACAAATGAGGTTTAAGATGAAATCAAGTGGCAAACTTGAAGAATTGTTTAGTTTCATATGTTATAATCAATATTTTAATTCATTTTAATTGTCCAATATTATCAGTCCACAGTCGATAGTCCACAGTTGACAGTTCAATAATTTATATATAGTTTAATATATAATATTCGAATTAATTAGTACGTATCGCGACCCATGTACATGTCTCAGACTCGATTTCAACTCAAAGTATATATATTATTATAGAATCAACCTCAACCCTGTATAGTTAACTCGATCATTACTACATATAGAGTGTCTATGGTTATTCCAAATAATATATATAGATGCGTCGATATGAAATGTCAAAACCTTGTATACGTGTCCCGATATTTAAAGTACGTAAAATAAATAACAAAAATTAAATGACGATAAATAAAGTGCGTAAAGTAAATAATAGAAATTAAATGACGATAAATGAATAATTCCCTCAACCATACACGGAATGATAAAATTTGCAACATACAAAGGTGTTGCAAATATGAGTTCTGCAATGATACAACCAATTTATGCAAATATTAATTTACAAGGAGTGGTGCATGCAAATGCAAGTGCGGAAGATAGTTTGGTTATCATAAACCGTGATTATCCAGAACAAACAATTAAGATTGGCGATAATCCGGATACAGATATTAAAAGGCAATTGGTGCAGCTGCTTACTGCAAATATTGATGTTTTTGACTGGTGTGAGCAAGATATGACTGGTGTTCCACGAGAAATAGTGGAGCATAGACTTAATGCAAACCCTGCACTAAAACCAATAGTGCAAACGCGCAGAGGTATGGCTCCATATCGCATGAAGTGGTTGTGCGCAGAAGTCAACAAACTTGTTAATGCAGGGATTCTGTGCGAAGTTATGTATCAAACATGGGTTGCGAACCCAGTGCTGGTTAAAAAGCCCGATGGATCGTGGTGAATGTGTATTGATTTTAAAGATATCAACAAAGCTTGTCCTAAGGACAATTATTCGTTGCCAGAAATAGATTGGAAGGTGAAATCAATAAATGCATATCCTTTTAAGTGCTTTTTGGATGCTTATAAAGGATATCATCAAATTCCAATGGCAGAGGAAGACGAAGATAAAGCTGCATTTCATACGAGAAAGGGCATATTTTGTTATATTAAGATGCCGTTTGGACTAAAGAATGCTGGCGCTACATACCAACACTTGATAGATAGCGCATTCAAAAGTCAAATTGGGCGAAATCTTGAAGCGTATGTAGATGATCTCGTAATCAAAAGCAAGTTGCAAGAGCAAATGTTGCAGGATATTGCGGAAACATTTCAAAATCTGCGCAAAATAAATATGAAGCTAAATCCGTCCAAATGTAGTTTTGGAGAAAAAGAAGGCAAATTTTTGAGATATTATGTTACTGAGCAAGGCATTAAAGCCAATCCTAAAAAGATTGCTACAATTGAAAGCATGACTGTGCCAAGGACAATTAAGGAAGTGCAAAGTTTGACAAGCAAATTGGTGGCTTTGACCAGATTTTTGTCAAAAGCTGTGGAAAGGCAACTGCCATTCTTTAAAACGCTTAAAGGATGTTTAAATCAGAAGAACTTTGTATGGTCTACGAAAGTGGATAGCGCGTTTCAGGAAATGAAGCAATTATTGGCAACATTACCAAAGCTAACTGCGCCAATAAAGGGTGAAATTTCGTACTTATATGTTTCAATTGCAAATGAGTATTTTGGCTCAGTGTTGGTTGCAGAACGTGATAAGGCACAAAAGCCTATCTATTTTGTAAGTAAGGCACTTACAGGAGGCAAAATTAACTATGCGCCAATGGAAAAGTTTGTTTATGCATTACTGTTAACATCAAGAAGGTTCTGAAGATATTTTCAGGGGCATCCTATTCACGTATTAACTGATCTGCCTGTTAAGCATGTTCCGAACAAGCCTGAAGTGTCTGGAAGGCTTGCTAAATGGGCAATCGAATTAGGATCTTATGAAATAACATATCTTCCGTGAACTTCTGTGAAGAGACAAGTTTTGGCAAATTATTTGGCAAAAATGATAGGTGAATTGGAGGTAATTCATGAGCGAACAGAATTGAAACCAGTTCAGGGTGAAACATGGGATTTGTTTATAGATGGCGCGTCATGCGCAGAAGGTGCACGCGCGGGCTTGATTCTGACGAACCCAAGTGGTGAAGAGCATACATATGCACTGAGTTTCAAATTAGATGTTACAAATAATGAAGTTGAATATGAGGCACTACTGGATGGATTGAACATTGCGCTTAAACTAAACATCACTAAGTTACGTGCATATGTTGATTCGAAGTTAGTCTCCAATCAGTTCAATGGATCTTTTGATGCGCATGAGCTCTCTATACAAAAGTATTTAAAGTTGCTAAAAGAAACTGCAGAAAAATTTGAGCATTTTGAGCTTGCACAAGTTTCAAGGAGCCAAAAAAAAGCAGACGCATTAAGCAAACTTGCGACCTTAACTTTTTCACATTTTCAAAAACAAGTTTGTGTAGAAGAGTCACCCAGCAAAGCAATTGATGGCAGTTTAGTTGTTGCGGCAGTCGAAGAGCTACAGCCAAATTGGATGAATCCAATCATCGCAAATCTGCGCAACAACATGCTGTCAAAAGATAAAGATGAAGCACGATTAGTACGCATAAGGTCACCAATGTACACCATTGAAAATGATATATTGTATCGCAAATCTTACAATGGCCCATTAATGCGATGTGTTGGCCCCGCAGAGGCTGAGATGATTATTGAAGAAGTTCATAGTGGCTCTTGTGCATTGCATTCTGGATATAAAACTATTGCGTCTAAGATCATGCGGTTGGGTTACTTCTGGTGAACCCTATATGGCGATGTGGCGAAAATTGTGAAAAGATGCAAAAGTTGTCAAAGGCACGCACCGCATAACAGGAAAACAAGGCATGACATGATACCAGTAAACTCGCCTTGGCCATTCTATAAGTGGGCGATCGATATTGTAGGACGTTTTCATGCGGGAGCAGGAAATGTGAAGTTCTTGATCGTAGTAATTGATTATTTTACTAAATGGGTAGAGGCAAAAGCATTGCGCACAATCACAGAAGTGCAAGTGCGAAATTTCATTTGGGAGCACATCATTTGCCGATTTGGGATTCCTCGCTCAATTGTAAGTGATAATGGGGCGCAGATAGTAAAAGATCCCTTGAAAAGTTGGTGCGGGGAACTAAACATTGTGCAAAAATTTACTTCTGTGGCACATCCGCAGGCCAATGAGTTATGCGAAGTAACAAATCAAGATATAGTTAACGGCATTAAAAAGCGCTTAAATGAAAAGCAAACAGGATGGGTTGATGAACTATCCAATGTGTTGTGGGCACATCTTACAACATTTAAGAAAAGTACTGGCAAAACACCCTTTAGTCTAGTGTATGGCTCGGAGGCAATGATTCCTGCAGAAATTTTTGTGCCAACACATATGGTTGCGAATTTTGATGAAGCAGCAAACAATGATCTTTTGTGCGAAAATTTGAATTTCGTGGAGGAATGCAGATTAATGGCTGCAATAAGAGAAGCGAATAATAAACAACAAATTGCAAAGTATTACAAAAAAAAAGGTGCGTGTTTTAGCCTTCGATGTTGGCGAGGGGGTTCTGCGTAATAATGAGACAAGCCGGGCAGAAAATGTTGGTAAATTGGGTCCCAATTGGGAAGGTCCCTACCAAATAATAGCAATCAATACGGTTGGCTCTTACAAAGTTGCAGACATCGATGGAAGACTCATCCCTAATGCATGGCACTCTACGCTGTTGAAAAGATATTACGCATAAGTTGTTGGTTGCGCAATGATTTAAGCGCAGTAAAATTCAGAAGTATTATTGAAATTCTGTAATCAGGAACTTGTGTGCAATTGTTTGCAGATTAAATAATAAATGCTTGCCTTTATTCATGATAAATGATAATTTGTTTGCGGTTTAGTACTGTTTACAAAAATGGTTAAAGTCCATGTAAATACTTAAGCGCATAATATTTGAAATACTGAAGGAAAAGCCCACTAAAATGGAACGTATTTTCAAGTGTTAGTGAAATGATAGGAACTTGTATATATTAAATGCCTAAGTTGTGAGTTTGCCCAACTTAGCTGCTTCGCGATAACACATTTAGCGTATTAAAAACGCAATATTTTACCCAATGATCGTTTCAGCGGACTTGGATGATTCGTAAGGTATATTGATTATACAATTAAAAGATTGTTTCGCAGAAGTATATATTTATTATTTGCACAATAATAAATGTTGAAATTGCAAAGGACAAGTCTACCGATTACGAATATAAATTGAAACAAAGCGTTACAAAAATAAGAAATTGCAATTGATTACGATAAAAGGAACTTTATTAATAACAATAAAACGCAGAGACAGCTGCGTTAACCTGTTACAAAATATACAGTGCGACAAACTATTGCGCCTGTTCGCTATCCTTTTTGCCAAAATCAAGTTTCATTATATCTTCAGCAGTTGCATTTCTATTCTTGCTGATTGCAATAACCTTCGGGATAGGAATCTCAGCAATGTTTGCCTTGGCAAGTTCATATATTTCATCAGCTTCTTTGCGGCTGCAGAGCATATTTGCTATATCTTTAGGAAATGGCTCTGGAAGCTCGCAAACTTCACCAAGGCGGGAACAAAATTTTACACGTTCACGTTGCTGAAGTGTTGCAACGTAAACATCAAACCTCTCAGAAACAGGATGAGAGTCCATCACTTTTTGCGCAAAAATAGGCAGATGTTGGCGTAGCCTTAAAAATTCTAATTGAGCAGCAACTTTGGAAAATTTTTCTTCATCGCGCTCTGAAGTGCGCTCTTCAATTGTCTTATTGGTGGCTTTAAGTGCCGCCTTTAGTTTGTTTTCTTCAGTTGCCTTTTCAGACAACTGTTTTTTAAGATCCTCCATAGCCTCGTTTGCAACTTTGAGGTCTGTGGTAAGGGTGGAGCATTGTTGTTGTGCAAGAGTGGTTTTCTTGCGTTCTTCTTCAAGCTTGAGCTTCTCGCTGTTCAAGAAGCTATAGAATTGCTCTTGACGAGCTATCATGTCGGCGGCTGAATTAAAAGCCATATAAAAATTTTGCATAAAAGAATTATGTGCGTTAACAGAAGTAATTTTTTCAAATTCCTGACGCAGATCGTCAGGAATTGCAAGTTTCATCTTTTCATATTGCTCCTCCACGGCAGCGGGAGAAGCACAAAAATAGCCCGGCAACCCATCAATTCGTACTGAACCGATAGGGTTGGGAGGAGCGCGGAAAGCTTCCTCATAATGAGCAAGGGAAAGAAAACCAAATGCAGGAGGTGTGCTGGATTGCTCAGCTGCAAAAAATAATGCATGATTAATAATACAGCAACAATATGACAAGCAAATTGAGTAATCATTATGAGAATGAAAAAAGACAAATAATCTTATGAGTTATTATCTCTGATGCATAAATGGAGACAATGGGAGTTTAAGTAAAACCCTTGGTGTTTGACCGCGTTTGTCTTTGCTCAGAAGATGACGGAGCAACGTGTTTACGTTTCTTCCCTGCATCTGCAGTGGAAGGCATCTATGTGCTCTTTTTGGTAGACGAAGAGGGGACTTTAGCTTCAGGGCTTCTAAACCTTAAAGCAATGAAGGTTTTTGGGTTATCCTTTTGGCTGAGCTCTTGAATCTTCATGTTTTAAATTCTTGAATGAGTTGCAAAGAAAAATAAGAGAATTGGTGATTGAAGTGTTGGGATTATGAGAATAAGAGAGTTGGCAATGTGAATTTTGTTGTGATGTTTGGTTGATATTTATAGGTGAAATCTAGCTGCAACGGTTCACTTTAACGGGTATAAAACGCATAAAAAGTCTTGGGAAGCTATATAGTCGTTGTTGTGCTGAAAAGTTTAACAGTAACATTACTACTGCGAAAAAACTCATCGTGGCATAAAAGATTGCGGATTGTTTTAAGAATACATTTTAAACTGCATTTTTAGAGTTTATTATGTTATATTTTGTGCGAAAATATAACATAATAAACTGGGGGGACTTGATCATATATATAGGCATATATATGTATATTTCAACTGCAAAAGGAAATTTAAATGCAAGCACAAACAGCACCGCAGACATGAGTTAGTATTTCTGCGCTGCGCCTAAAACATTACGGAGGTCACAAAAAGAAAGTGTGCGAAGATGTCCCACACAAACATTGCGGATATATCGGTGCTGCGCAGTCATTGGTTCTGTGGATATTCCAAACCTATAAATAGGAAGCTTGGCCTCTCATTTTAGGTTGTTGATTCTATGCGATTGCTAAGGTTTTTATGGTTCGCTTGTGAATACGCCCAAGTCTTAATCAGAATCAAGCCAATGTAATGCAATCAAGACCGGGACAAGGTGATTGATCACTGTAATCTAAGTGAAACACGATCATAAGGTCCCAAAAACATTATCAACACCATCATCCACCCCTCATTGCACTCAATTCCTAAATTACATCAGAACATCTAATTTAGGATTGATCACTTGGTGACTACACTAGCATAGTCTGGGACCGACAATGTACTAAGGGTCTAGTTAGATGTTTCACTACGAAAGAGTCCTCAGTCAGAATCTAAAGCTTGATAGACTTACTACAACAGGGGTGCCTCAGTCGAACTTACGTTGTTTCCGATAGACTTCTCTTACCAAGGGGTGACACAGATAGTGTACTCTGGATCGGGGTTCGCGACTTCCCAATAACAGAGCCGATAACTACGTTCCATTAGTTGGAAAAGCGATTGAGTTTAAAGCATAATCGGAAAGCATCTTGACAACATACACGAACCATAATATTATTTTGGCATTATAATTGATTACATCATAGCATACACTAAAGATAACTACTCGCTGATCATGGCAACAACATCATAGAACATAATGATAGAAGACATTATATAAAGATAAAGGGTAGATATACCAGTAGATTAAAATGAGTTCTGAATACAAAAGTGACAACTTCAAACTCCAGACCACTTCTAATACAATCTTCGGCATTCTTCTCTGGTACTAGATTTCCCGCACGGAGTCGAAGACCTTAAAAGTATGACTAATATGCTACAAGAGAGAGAGAAAGAATTGAATTGAAGTGTGTGTTGGAATGAATGACAAAGATCCTTTAAATAGGCTTGAAATTTGTTTGCAAACGGCTAGCATGCCGTTTAACAAGCCGTTTGGCAGGCCGTTTGCAGGGGCCTTTTGCCAGGCCAGCCCGTTTACCATGCCCGTTTGATTTGGACGTATGGCTGGCCATTTGCCATACTGGCAAGCCATTTGGCAGGCCATTTGGCTTGCTGATTCGCTGGATCGTAACTTGATTTATTATCTTTCACCGTTTGCACTCTAGAATCTTCGTTTTAGCTCCGATTCTCTTGATTCTTTTTGCACCATCTTCATAATTACTTGATCTTCAATTCTAACCTATGAAGCGGGTATTTTACTGATAAAGTTTGGAAATTTCTTGTTTTTGGGGCTTAATACCGTGGTGAAAACGTGACTTTTTAGCTGATATCAATGAAAGATATGCTTGTTCCGTTGGCAAGTTTTGCTAATGAGCCGCTGTGGTCAGAAGGAAGCATAAATTTGGAAGTAGTATTGGGAAAGGCACCATACAAAAGAACATCTCACATATTATTTCATGTAGTTAAATAAAATTTGCAATACAATGTTATTTTGGGACAGTCTACAATGATGACTTTTGGAGGTGTAACATCAAAGGTACAAGGCATGATGAAATTCCCTACACCGGTTAGAATAGCAACATTAAACGTATAACAGAGAAGATCTATTGAGTGTACTCAAATAAGTCGAACAAATGTTAAACCAATAACACATAGTGATGGATCTATATCCCGAAATCCATTAATCATGATTGGACGTACTTTAACCAAAGAAATCAAGGAAAAAATTCATAATATTTTAGCATCAAATTTGGATTTATTAGCATGGCAAGTTTCTGATATGATTGGGGTACCAAGAAATATAGCTGAGCATAAGCAAAATGTAAACTCAAATATTCCACCAGTTTGTCAAAAGCGAAGAGGCATGACCCTAGAACAAAGCAAATTTCTCAGAGATTAAGTCATAAATTAGTGGATGTAAAAATCTTCGAAGAAGTTAAATACCAAACATGGGTGACAAAACCAGTAATGGTAAAGAAACTAGACAATATTTGAAGAATGTGCTTAGACTTCATAGATATAAATAAAGCTTGTCCAAAAGACAACTATCCCTGCTATGACCAAAACTGACGATTTTATTTATGCGGTGTCGTTAAGTCACAAAGCATCGGAATTAGCTATCATACTTGATTGGATGGTATGTACATTGCGAGTGTCCTTCTAGGATGATGTACTGGTAGGCTCGTCCATGGTAGTAAGATAAAAGAACAGAAACAGAGGAGAAAGAATTCAAAAACTAACTTTGCAGAAGTAATTGATAAAACCCTAGATTTGATTGCACAAAGAAGCTCCTTGAAAGAGTTTAAGAGTTTCGAAAAAGCGTAATTGGAGTATAGACGGAGTATTTATAGTCAAATTGGTGGGTGAACGAAAGGGTAAGATTGAGGCATGTGTAGAGACCAGAAGAATTGAGATTCATTTTTGAATTTCAAAAGAAAATTAAAATAATTTAGAGGTGTTTTGGTGGAAAAAATCATCATTGGAGGGTGACGTCAGATCAGAATAACAGATGGCTACAACAGTTTATGTTCTAGAGGAAAAGGCATCCTTTATTTTTTATAGTTTAATGACTTTATTTTTTACAAAAATAAGGACATTAAACTGGAGGGATTTAATGGTGTATCTAGGGGATACATGCATAAAAGTATCATTTTTACATAAAAGAAAGGATCGAAAAGCAAAAAAGATAGCAATTTGGCAGTTTTTAGCATTATCCGTCCAACGCTCAGCAGGCCGCCCAACGTCATGCGTAAGCCCTTCAAGCAGCTTCTATGCTTAAGCCCTTGATTAGGAGCGTGAGCAGCACGCAGCCACGTCAGCCCACGCCAAAGGCGGTTCTGGATATATCGCATAACTGAATTAATCAGCGTTTGACACGTGTTCCCTAGAATTTCCTATATTCTACGCCTATAAATAGACCTCATGGGTCACCACATTTATTATTGGAAGTTCGGTCAGAGAGAAGTACACTTTCTCTCTCACACAGTACCTTCTCACTCTAAAACTTTAACCGCTTAGCATAGAACGCTACACAGACCAACTTCAGCTTGGTCCAAAGACTGATTGAGGTCACCCCATGGATATCTAATCCATGTTCCGGGTCTGCAGGGATCCAATCCCGAGGGCAAATATCAGTCGACAACATATCACTCAACGCTAGGCTGTTATAGTACTGTACTAATACCTTTCATATGTTATATGGAAAATAGTACCAACAGTCCCCGAACCTACCCTAAGCATATCACGTTCGTCCATTCGGTACTCGACATGTCTTTGGGTGCCAAGATACACGGTTATAATAATTGTGATCAAGCATTAATACAATTGCGTACCTTACCATTTCCACATGTCCATATAAAGTACTTTACCTGGCCTAATGTGACATTCACACAAAACAAAACACACGACCGCTCCTCGTACACTCGAATGATCAAAGTCCTTACGGTGAACTTGATCATTCAAAATCGCCAAATAACTAAATCTCTCCAGTAGATTCGTCCCTAGGACACCGCACCAAATAGATATATGTTATAATATAATAATATATTCACATATATCACATCTGCATACCATCCTACTACTTAAGGGTTCTATCACCGAAAGCAACCTCTATAGTCAACCTACTACTTTAGGTGACTATCTGATAACTCCTAAATTATACAGATTTTTGATAACATTTTAAGGAGTTATCTTAGTATTTTAAGAACATTTTAAATCCTAAAACATGCTAAAATGGGTAAAATGGGAAAAACGTAAATTCTAATGATTTTATCAAAGTTATGTATCAAACAGGATCAAAAACAAGGAAAATTGCAGAAAAGGCTATGAAGCCGCTGGCCAAGGTTCAAGGAAGCTACCGACTTTGGAGTGAATGTGCCAGAATGTTCTAGAATTGCTCGCAGAATTGTATGAACTTGTGTATCAAGTAAAATACAGTTAAAGTCGCCGGCTTCACACTGAAGCCATCGGCCTAAGGGACACAGTTTCTTGACTTATCGACTAAGTTCTTGTAAAAATGGAAACAAAATCAGAAATATTGCCGGATCACTGAAGCTGTCGGCCTGCCATCAAAGTCGCCGACTTAATTATGACGGTTACGCGTTTTATGCTTACGGATCAAGGTTTACTTGCAAAAGGAGTCGCCGACCGAAGGAAGCCGCCGGCTTCATTCTGAAGCCGCCGGCATGGCCACCGATTTTAAACATTATAAATAGAGGGCTCCTGTTACAGTTTTCAATGTACAACTCAATACAGTTCAGTTTAGTTCCGTTTTTCTTTTAGGGTTTTCTGTAAAACCCTTAGATTAGATTTATTTTCCATTATAATCAAGAATTATTCAAGTTATCTATTCAAGTTCTTTTCATCTACCTTTTAAGGTATGATTCTATCTTTACTTTATTGTTTAATCTGTTTTATTTATTTTAATCGTTCATGTTCGTCTTCTGCTATGAACTAAACGTTCATAGTGATTACGTGGACGATAACTAAACTTCGTCTGAGAATCAGATGAAGCCATCGGCTTTACCAGTACAAGCCGCCGGCTTGGCTGGAATAATGCCGCCGGCTTCGTGTTTCATCCGTACAGTTTCTGGTTCTTTTCCAGATCTGTATGGTCGAGTTTCTGGATATTTGAATTGTTTTGAATCTGTTATGCTTTAATATACTTATTTGCCATGCTTAATGATTAAATAACATGATTTTAGGATTGATTAATACTTGGTCCGATGATCTATTATTCGATTCATGCTACTTGTTTAGATCTAGTCCATCAAACTTGTTAAATTGATTTGCATGAAACTAAGTTAAACAGCATAATAGTGATAAACCTGTTTAATTTGAATTACGCTTATATAATAGATTTTGATATTGTTAGGCTTAATCGAAGAACCTTTGTTTAGATTTGTTTAATTAATGATTGCATGAGAACTTAGTAGTAATTGACTTTCAGCTAGTAACTTGAGTTGATCTACTTGGTGTTTAATAGCTTATATAATTTGTCAGTCTATTTACATGTTGATCCTCATCACAAGATTAATATGTATCATGTAATTGAATTAAATATGAAGAATTGAAATGTTAGTCATGCACATCACGTGTCTAGTATATGCTTTAAGTCCTACCTATTGAATGATATGCAACACTTAGCTTAGCCTATAAATGGATAATAGTTGGTCTATGATTATTATTCTGCTTTGTGTTAATATAAGTTATGAAACTTGCCTAATATGATGCCCATTTGAGTTATTTGTTCATGTAACTGCTTTTATTTTTAATTGTTTATTTTGAATCTTCAATTCCTTGTTTTGTTTTATTATTTTGTTTATCTTTTAAAATCACCTCTTTCTAAGAGATAAGAATATATCCTATAAAAAGACATAAAAATTTATCTTTAATTCTTTAATAAGAATTAAACTATATAATAAACAACTCTTATCCGCATCTACGCTCTCTTGGGACGATAACCTAAAATACTACATCTGATCGGGTTTTGTTGCTCGTTACGGTGTTAAAGTGTATTAAATAAAGGTTTTAAAAATTTAAAAGTTGAAAGATAAGTTAAGCACTACTGCACACACTTTTGACACATCAACTTTTTGGCGCCGCTGCCGGGGATCGCGGTAAATACGGAAATTGGATATACTTTGGTTATTGATATTTCTTGAAAACGGGTGATGATTGTCTTCCTTTAGGGGAGGGTTGCTGGGGTTCCGATTTAAAGGCTCATACTCGAACCTAGACGCTGACAGGTCACTTAAGTATTGAAAGATTCAATAGGCCATGTATGTTTGATTATTCGTTGTTATACGATAAAAGTTGTTATTTAATATTTATATTATTTTTTATGTCATTAATATTCATTACTCGTATTATATTTATCAATTTAAAATTTATTAATATACTAACATATTTACGTAATATAAGAAAAGGAATTAGAATAAATTTAAAATTAAATTATATATGTCCTTTTAGGTCTAAAACATTTTCTCCTAAAATATTTCTTTTTATGATTTTAGATCACATGAATACCCGATCCAAGAAACCCGTCTTACAAGACATGTTACCAAATCCAGATTATTATTTAAACCTTCTAAACATCTGAATATTGTTAAGAAATTAAATTTCGATGAAGAAACTACTTCTAATGATAACTCATTATCTAGTCCACCGTGTAGTCCTGATTCTAATTTGGGATCTCTTTTTGGTTCAGAAACTGAAATGACTACTGATTCAATGGAAGTGTTAATGAAAGTAGGTCGGGTAGGATTAGGTCACGCTATTACTCAGTCTGTTATAAAAGAAAACTTTGATATTAAAGGTCTCATCTTTCACTTGCTTAAGAATAACCAATTTAGGGGTACTGAAAAAGAAGATGCTAATGCTCACATTCGGAATTTTAAAGACATTTGTAATGTGTTTAACATTAATAATGTGGAAAGTAATGTCATCTATCTTCGTTTGTTTCCGTGGTCGTTAAAAGATGAAGCTAAAGAGTGGTTAAATTCATTGCCGGAAGGAGGTATTACTAGTTGGGATACTATGGTTGAAAATTTTCTAACCCGTTTCTTTCCCGCATCCAAAACTGTCACCCTTCAAACTGAAATCTCTAATTTTTGTCAGAAAACTTACCGGTCTCTTTATTCTACTTGGGTTCGATTTGGTCAAATGCATAGGGGTTGTCCACAACATTGTTTGGATAAGTTTAAAAAGGTAACTACTTTCTATAAAGGTTGTGATATAGCTACAAGAAGAGAGATTGATAAATCTGCTGGAGGATTTATCATGAGTAAAACTGCTGAAGTAGCTGAAACATTAATCAATAAGTTAGCTGATCATTCCCACGAATGGCATCAAGACTTAGACATTTCTCGTTCGGTAAAATCTGTTAGTTATGATTCTGAAGATATGGTTAAGGCTATGAATGTGCAATTGGGTAATTTGGGAAGGCAAATTGAAAAGCTTACAAGGAAATGCATATGATTAAGGTAGGTTGTGAAAAATGCCAAGGTCCTCATGCTACAAAAGATTGTGTTGCTAGTCTTACTATGGAGCAAGTTGAGAACGTTTCTTATGTGAATCAATATCAAGGAAACCCAAATTACTGTAATAATTATAATACACCTTATCCTACTAATAATAAAAATCCACCTGGTTTCTTTCCTGTTTGAGCACCCTTCATTTCAATTTCATCTTCTAATGCTCAAACTGAAAAGAAGTCTAATCTTGAAGAAATCATCCTAACTTTCATCAGGAATCAAAATGAAGCTAATGATAACATAAAGGCTCAACTTTCCCAAGTGCAAAATAATCATCAAGCATCCATTCAAAACGTAGAACGCAATGTTCCTAAGTTGTTCAAACTTGTCGAGGGAAAAGTTCCTGTTGAATCTGAAGTTTCTAAGGTAGTTCATTTTGAAAAGGTGAATATGATTAGAGAAGTGAATAAGGTTGATATTTATGAACCTGGTTTAAGGTACTTATAGGAGTTTGAAATGGTAGAGGAAGAATATGATCAAGAAATTAAAAATTTAACTGCTAATGAAGAAGATAAGTCAAAAGATGCTAAAGTTCGAGGTCTTGATCGTGATGAGGTAATTTTTATGCATGAGTTATTTGATGAGATGGAAGGAAAGGTTGATAAAAAGGCTGATGAAAGTGATGAAGTTACTAGTGAAAAATTTGAAAAATCTGAGTGTGAAAATAAAGATGATTGGTTAGCTGATACTATGAAACAGTTGGAAGAAAGAAGAAAAGAAGGTTTCCGCCATCTTTACTCATTCACAATTGATCCGTAGACCCATATGCAGCACCTAAAATTCCTGTTATGCGCACTGATCCAGGGGAATTCCAAGTCCCTTGCTTAATTCGTGGTCCCATTCCTATTATTGGATTAGCCGATACTGGTTCTAGTATTAATGTTATGCCATTCTCCGTCTACAATCGCTTAGGATTACCATCGTTGGAACCTATCAAAGGGAATGTGTGCTTTGTTGATAGTCGTTTACATGAACCGTTGTGGGTTGTTAAAGAAGTTGAAGTTATCGTCGGTTATGCTTTCTATAGAATTGATTTTGTGGTTATGGACATGAAAGAAGATCTGATAACTCCTTTAGGATCTCCGTTTCTAGCTACTGCTCGTGCCACCATTAACTATGCCAATAATACTTTAATTATTCGTTATGGTGCCATATTTGAATCCATTCTGTTAGTCCCGAGATCTAAAGTTCCTCGCTCAAATGTGAAAATGGTTAAAATTGATAAAGAGGATGATGATGAGCTTACCGTTGATAAAATAATGATCGAATTCATAAAATGAAATGCCCCGTTCATATTAATTATAAACGTTTCATATTAATTGGTTTCTTTGCGAGGTTTTGACCTCTATATGAGACGTTTTTCAAATCTTGCATTCGTTTTTAAAAACAACCATAACCTTTATTATTGAATAAAGGTCTTAATGACATTATTTAGATTGTCTATCAAAGACAATCTCCACAAATAAATAAGTTTTTACACAACCCATTACAATATGATCAAATATATTACAACAACACTTCGAATGCAAGTTTAAACAATATAAACAATTATGCCGACTCCAAATCTCGACCTTGGGTTGGCATACGACAGCGGAAGTGTTTTTAATATTCACCTGAGAATAAACATGCTTAAAACATCAACAAAAAATGTTGGTGAGTCATAGGTTTAATTTCTAATTAATAATCATAATATTTAATAAGCCACAAGATTTCATTTAATTAAATGCGCAGAATCATTACAACTGCAAAAATCATTCATACGATGAGTCGCCTGGTAACCGACCTTAACATAAAGCGCTTAAGATATCTGGCATCATACATTCCACTATTCAAATATATGACAAGGACCCTTGGAAGTACTAAAGCATTTCCACTATTCGAAAATGGGGGTGGTTGGTGCCCGTAGATCTACCTTTAGGATTCGCGTCAATTAGTGTTTTTCACTAATTCTTAGGTTACCAAGCATAATAATAATAAGTACAGATATCCAGTTTAACAAAACAATCGTAGAATGTAGTTCCATGAACTTGAGCTTATTTTGTAAAACATTTATAAATTTTGCATGTATTCTCATCCCAAAATAATTTAGATAGTAAAAATGGGACTATAACTCACTTGTGATGATTTCCGAATAGATGGTGGTAAGACTTGGCCTTTGACAAATTCACGAACCTAATAATAATATTCTTGTGTCAAGATATATATATATATATATATATATATATATATATATATATATATATATATATATATATATATATATATATATATATATATATATATATATATATATATATATATATAATTAATATTCCATACTTATGATACTTGTGATAATTTTAATTGTCCATTGTTAGTAGTCCAACGTTCGTAGTCCAATAGTCCAACAGTATAAATATACATATAAATATAAATGCGTATATTGTGTTAGAATTCACTAACACTATAATATATTGTCTTAATATAATAAGACACATAATATGTATATTGTCTGAAGCAATCCGTGACCCATTGTATACATGTCTCTGGCTCGATCACAACTCAAAGTATATAATAGTTTGGAATCCACTTCGACCCACAGCTAACTCGAAATTACTGCCAATGGTGTCTTATAGTTCGTTCCAATAATATATATAGAAGAAATCAAAATGATATGTCAAAACGCTGTATACGGATCCACGGTGATCAAGTTTTATATATATATATATATATATATATATATATATATATATATATATATATATATATATATATATATATATATATATATATATATATGGTGCCTTACGATCTTTATTAAGACTATAATATATTGTCGTAGAACTTAATCACGACTATTATAAATTATATTTCCATAAGTTCGGGAACAAGACATGTATAAATACATGTAGGATACAAGGTAAGTTAGCTAGGATAAGGTTAGCATCCATTTTTATGAATCATGTCCATAGCTAAAAATTAAGGAAAATATCCAATTTTGTTTTACCCATACTTTCTTCGTTACAAATCCATTTTGAGTGATTCGAGTTGCCATGGTTTCGTATCGAACTCAACATTATTAATCTTAACAGAAAAAGTATAGGTTTATAGTAGAAAATACAGCTTAGGTGTTAAATAAGAGAAGATAGTCATATCCATCGTAAGAACGACATCTTGATGACCCTTTTGAAAAACATACTTCCACTTAGAGTTTAACCATGGATTTTGGATATATTTCATATCCATATAAAATAAGATATTTCACCAAAGGAAATCTTTTAATTCAAAGTTTAAGTAATGTTTTTAAAATTAAACCCAAAACAGCCCCCGTTCGACTAAGACGGCGTATATTCGATTTTAAGGTGTTCTTCGTGTTTACAAGTTTTATATCCTTATGTTAGCTTGACATATTGTCATAATACATGTGTTGAAGTATTTTAAAAGTCAAGTTAGAAGGATTAAGTTTATTTTCAAACAAGTTTAGAAATAATCTAAACTATGTTCTTGTTGTTATTAGTTATAACTCAAAATAAGATAGCTATGTGAATATGAATTGAATAAGATTATGAATAAGGCTACTACCTCAAATTAAATGAACAAAGTTGCTGGAAAAATAAGGAGAATATCTTGAGTTCATAGATACCCTTGATGGCTTGGAATTCTTGAAGTAAAATCATGAAATGAACAAAAGTTCGAATAAGAATTCTATCTTGAAATCAGATAGTTATAAGTATATGAATTGAACTAAAGCTTATATATGATTCTTATCTTGATTATAAGATGAAAAGCTACTGAAAATAAAGTACAATTAGTGATCCTAAAGAGTTGTTGAGTTAGCTTGAAAGATTGGAAGTAAACTTCTTCATGTTGGAAGGTTATCTTGATATGTTCTTGAATGATTCTTGTTATGATGTTTTAAGCTTGTTCTTGAAGTGGTTTATGAGATATATGATGAAATGTTTCTGAATACTTTGAGTATGTGTTTAAGAGTGAGTTAAAATGAAGATGTAAATGAAATGAGATGTGTATATATACACATACATACATACATACGTGAATATAGATATAAATATATGATATGTATAGTTTTGTTTTGTTACAAATAAGTCATGATTAATGACAAAGGATGGTTCCCACAAGTCTCCATCATGTTTATACATATCTAACAACTAATTGAGGGCTGCTAAGATCAATGATTTGGTATGTATATACCAATAGTAAATACATTTAGAAGCTGGGTATGATACGGGTATAAATACCGAATGAATACGAGTAGAATTCTTGATAGAATTGAATGAGATTATGAGTATAGCTATCTTTATTGAGTATAATTATGTTGATATATGTATTTAAGTCTTTTAAAAGTGTATTAATACATCTTAATACAATACATATACATTTAGTTTAAATTAGGGTTTAAGACGTCGAAAAACGTTACATATATGTATATTGTTTCGAAGTCTTTAAGTTAGTAGTCTCATTTTATATATATAACCAATTGTTAATATACTTAATGAAATACTTAAATATCATTTTAAAAATTCATAAATATATATATATATACATATATATATATATATATATATATATATATATATATATATATATATATATATATATATATATATATATATATATATATATATATATATATATATATATATATATATATTCCATTAAATAATTATTACACGTTATGACGTTCGTGAATCGTCAGATAAACTGGGTGGCCAAACGTTTGTATGAAATTCATTTCAAATAGACAAGTCTTAACAAGTTGGATTGCTTAACATGTTGGAAATATTTAATTATGTAAATATTAATCTTATTGATAAGGCTAAAAAGGAACATATATTTCATAGCATTATCCCTCAAGAAAGACAAGATTTTAGTTGCAATTGTTCTATTTTCAAGTAATATTCGTTTATATTAAATAAGTGCGAAGACAAAAGGCAGATTCGACGAATTGAAGACACAAAGGTCCGAAAAGCTAAAAAGTACAAGATACAATTAAAGTGGTTCAATTTATTGATGAGAAACGTCTAAAAATGACAAGAGTACAAGACGCAAAACACAAAGTACACGATATAAAATAGTACGAAAGAGCGTTCGAAAATCCGGAACCGAGGCATGAACCAACTTTCAATGCTCGACGCAATGGAGCTGAAAGTACAAGTCAACTATGCACAAGAATATAATATAATATTTAAATAATTCATAATAAGAATAATATTAAATAATAAAAAGTTGTTAATTGAGCATAGTTCAGGGGTCATAAGTGAAAATTTCAATTTATCATTTGCCTATAAAAGGCCATCTAAATCGATGATTTAGATACACCTTTTTCCAATCTTCTTTCTTTCTTATGTAATTTATATTTATATTTATAATATTAAGTTTAATTTAAGATTAATAATAATTGGGTTATTGTAAGAAATGTTTTACGGGTTTTAAAGTAGGAACTCTGTCCGTGTAACGCTACGCGATTAATCACCACTGTAAGCTATGTTCTTCCTTTTTAAATTAATGTCTAGTAGCTAAGTCATTATTATGCTTATTTAAATTGAAGTAATCGTGATGTTAGGCTAAATATTAAGATGGGGTAATTGGATTTTTTTACCATAATTAGGGTATGGACAAAAGACCGACACCTGTGGACTTTGGACCATGGACAATTAATAGATGGGGGGTATTGTCTAAAATTGAGCGACAACTCATGGGAGCCTGTCGAACCTATCTTCAAATTAATTAATCTAAATAATAATAAAATGGTTATGGATGTCCTATTTAGTGACGTTTATACGACATCCTTTACAATCATTTAATTAATTATTTGGGTTGGGTAATTTATTATTCACTACGGCCAAGTGGATAAATTAATATTCATGGACCAATAAAACAGGGGTGGATTACATTTAAGGACACTTGGTGTAATTGTTAACAAAGAATTAAAACCTTGGATTACACGCAGTCGTTAACCTGGTTAATCATTAAACAAAGTATTAAGACCTTGTTACAGTTCGGATCCCTAATTAGTTGGATTATTTGACTTCGGGAATAAGGATAATTTGCCGAGCATTTTATAATTATGACCGGTGAACTATTTTGGACAAAAACCACATAGGTTTCAAATAATCCAGGACAAAGGACAATTAACCCATTGGACAATTAATTAAAATCAAAAAGTCAAACATCATGGTTACGGAAGTTTAAATAAGCATAATTGTTTTATTGTATTTTTCATCGCACTTTTATTTTCTGTCATTTTATTTTCTGTCATTTTATTTATCGCAATTTATTTTACGCACTTTAATTTTTGTCATTTATTTTTACGCTTAAAATCGACAAACCGGTCATTAAACGGTAAAACCCCCATTTTATAATAATACTACTACTTATTTATATATATATTTTTACAAATAACCTTAATAATATAGCGTTAACTTCACCAGCTCCCTGTGGAACGAACCGGACTTACTAAAAACTACACTACTCTACGATTAGGTACACTGCCTATAAGTGTTGTAGCAAGGTTTAGGTATATCCACTCGATAAATAAATAAATAAAACTTGTGTAATATTTTGTCGCATTTTGTAGTAAAAATTAATACTATTTCGTACACCCCGCTGCACACATCAAGTTTTTGGCGCCGCTGCCGGGGAGCGCTAAAACGCTATATTTTTAATTATAATAATATTGAAATAAAATATAATAATATAATAATATTGAAATAGAATATAATAATATAATAATATTGAAATAGAATATAATAATATAATAATATTTTAGAATCAAAATTTGATACATAAAGTTTTAAAAAGTCGTATTTATTAAATACTTCAGGGGTATATTATGTAACTTGTAATTAATAATTTCTATCACGTCGCTTTCATGTGAATAGTAAATTAATTAATTTCTTTTCATTTACTATTCATGAATAGTAAATGAATTAAAAAAAAGTTTTGAAAAAAATAATAATTATAAAAAAATTATTAATTTGTAAAAAAAAAATCGTTTTTTTTTTTTAAAAAAAAAAAAGTTGTAAAAAAAACGTTTTTTTAAGAAAAAAATTCGTTTTTTTTAAAAAAAAAAAAAATTTATAAAAAAAAATTCGTTTTTTTTTTTAAAAAAAAAAATTTTTAAAAAATAATAAATAATAATTTTTTTTTTAAGTTTTATTACCTTTAGATTTTTAGACTATAGTTACAATTTTTAGTATTAAGTTTAGTTTTGCATAGTTATTTTTATTTCTAGAATTTTTAGGTTTGCCGTAAAATCCCTTAAGTGCTTATTCCTTAGACTAAGATTTAGGTGTTTTAGAATTTTGCGACGCCGTTTTTCGCGCTACTTTCTTATTTTTATTTTTCGACGCCTATTTTTCGACCTTTTATTTTTCGACATTTTTCGACGCGCAATCTATTTCTTTCTTATTTCTCGACGCTCTAGTTTTTAGGACTTAGAATTTTCTCTATTTCTTATCTAATTCTCAAACGGAAAGAAAAATTATTTAAGCGGTTAAGTTAATAGACGTTGACATTTTTCTGGTTCGTAGTAATAGTTGGATTTGTTAGTGGCTAGTTGTGGGCTTCCGATTTAAAGGGTCCTGGCTACCTGCTACATCTTTTGGCTATTCGAAACGTGGGCAAAATCAGAAAAGTCTATTAATTGGACAACTTATATAAGTTTTTCTTATTTTTTTTATAACTACTAGGATATTCTGTGAATGCACCGAGCAAAACGTTCACCACCTTTCATACGTTCACCACCTGTAACTCGATCAAGACATTTAGCAAATATTGTCGCCATTGATTTTCTTTAGAATCATCATCCAGTCGAACAAATACTCCAATTCAAATTTCCGACAATCCATCTTTTGAACCCGATTTCACAACTAAGAAACTGGAGGATATTCAAGGACAATTCCAAGATCCTGAACCACAAACCGTTAAATCAGAGTCCTCTAGTGATTCGTATTCAACGAATTCAATTATGGAAGTAACGGAACCTCTAAGTATGGAAGATCGAATGAGAGCTAAACGCACGGGCCAAGGTCACGCCATTATTAAGCCAGAAGTTAATGCTCCAGATTATGAAATCAAAGGACAAATTCTACATATGGTAACTAATCAGTGCCAATATAGTGGTACGCCAAAAGAAGATCCCAACGAACATCTTCGTACCTTTAATAGGATCTGTACACTATTCAAAATCCGAGAAGTGGAGGATGAACAGATATATCTCATGTTGTTTCCCTGGACTTTAAAGGGAGAAGCCAAAGATTGGTTAGAATCGTTACCTGAAGGGGCGATTGACACATGGGATGTCTTAGTTGAAAATTTTCTTCAAAGATTCTTTCCGGCATCTAAAGCCGTGAGACTTCAAGGAGAAATTGTTACGTTCACACAAAAGCCAAATGAAACATTATATGAGGCGTGGACAAGATTCGGAAGGATGTTGAGAGGATGTCCTCAACACGGTTTAGACACTTATCAAATAGTACAAATATTCTACCAAGGTGTCAACGTTGCTACAAGAAAAGACATCGACATAACAGCTGGTGGTTCCATTATGAAGAAAACCGCAACTGAAGCTTACAAAATTATTGATAACACTGCTTCCCACTCTCATGAGTGGCATCAAGAAAAAGATATCTTTCGATCATCTAAATCGGCTAGAGCCGATTCTAGCCATGACTTTGATTCCGTTTCCGCAAAAATAGATGCTTTCGAAAGACGAATGGAAAAGATGAATAAAGATATTCACGCAATACGAATTAGTTGTGAGCAATGCGGTGGACCACACTTATTGAAAGATTGTCACATTGAACTAACGATGGAACAACGAGAGAATGTTTCCTATATGAACCAAAGGCCGGAAAATAATTATCAGAATAATTATCAACCGCCAAAGCTAAACTTTAATCGAAATCAAAACATTCTTTACAATCCAAATGGACCCAACAACAACTCGTACAACCAACAAGGTCCGAATAACCAACCAACTCAAAACAACACTTTCAATCAACAAAGACCTAGCTTGTATAAACCGCCACATCAAACCGAAGAGAAAAAGCCAAATCTAGAAGAAATGATGGCAAAGCTAATGGAATCTCAAAGACAATTTATTACGTCTCAAACCCAAATGAACGAGAGGTTTGATCAGTCATTAAGAACTCAACAAGCTTCCATTTTGAATCTAGAAAAACACGTAGGTACTCTTGCTAGCATGATGAGTGAGAGGGAACAAGGAAAGCTACCGAGTGATACTGAAGTAAATCCTCGGAATGAGAATGTTAATATGGTGTCCACGAATTCTGAAAAACCAGCTCCAGAAGTTGGGGAGGTTTTAGATATGAGTAACAATGAAGAAGTTACAGCACCACCACCACCCGAGTATGTAAAGCCAGTGGTGGCACCATACAAACCACCCATCCCATTTCCAAGAAAAGGAGTTGAGTATGAGCAAGTAATAGGTAATAAAGATTGTGATACCTCTGGAAAGAAGAAGAAGAAAAAGAATAAGAAAGTACAAGAAACAAAAGCCGTAGAAGTAAACCCGGTGAATACAGTTCCACCAAAACCTCCACCTAGGGTAGGTGATCCGGGTTAATTTATTGTTCCTTGTCTACTTAGTGATTGTGTCATGTATGATGCACTGGCAGATTTAGGTGCAAGTGTGAGTGTTATGCCTCTTTCCTTATATAAGAGATTAGGTGTAGGTAAGTTAAGTCCAACGGATATGAGTGTTCAACTCCTTGATCAAACCATTAAGCACCCAGTTGGAATTGCTAACAACCTACCCATTCAAGTAGGTAATTTAACCTTTCTAGTCGAATTCATTGTCATTGACATAGAAGAGGACCCAAACATTCCTCTAATTTTAGGTCGACCATTCTTAGCGTCCACCGGGGCGTTATTTGATGTAAGAAATGGTAGAATGACACTTAGTAATGATGAAAAATCGATCACCTTTATGATTCGAAAGTCTAAATCTCCACCAACCAAAACCGTTGAACCAGCAAAAACGATTGGTAAGAACCATGTTGTTTTACCAACTCCAACGGTAGTGCTTAGCAATAATAAAACGTCTAAGTGTGGGGAAAATGAAGTAACACCTAATGATGACCTGATAACAAAGAACCCCGTTGTTGATACGAAATTAAATGACCCCGCTATTAATAGTTCAATGAAGAAACTTATTAAACGGATTCGCGATGCTAGAACCAAGGGGAACTTTAAGTTATGTAACTGGTTAGTATCCAATCTATCACCTAAAGAAAAGGAGAAACTAGTTGAAATTGTGGATATTACACAGGAATCCGACCAATGGCTTAAAGAAAAAGTCACGGATATGCAAGTTGATTATGGACCAAGAGAAATTGACGATGAAGTTAATCACAATTTCGACACCACAGCTACCTAAGTGTGGGGAGATTTAAATGTTCTAAAAAGAAAATGCTGTCTAGAGTTAATTGTTCTGTTCTCGTGTAGTTCCGAGAATGGAATCCGATTGGTCTTTTCCGCTAGCAGACACTAAAGAACTAGTTTTCTCCCACCATTCTGAATTTTTATTTTTTAGGTTTTAATTAATATGCCTTTTAAATTTAAGTTTTGTGTGATTTTAAAAACAAAATTTACTTTATTTCATTAAGTTTAAAAGATTGATTTCTAAAATTCGTCGTGAGTTGAAGACTAGGTCGTTGAACCGAAATTGCTTTACCCAAGGACGGGGCGATAAATTTTGTTATCATTATTTTTTTAATTTTATTGATCTAAAGTATGCAAAAAAAAAAATATATATATATATATATATATATATATATATATATATATATATATATATATATTATATTTTATGAATTTTTAAACGTGGGATAATATATCAAACTTTAAAAATATGTATATATATGTTTGTATTTTATGTTATGTACAAAACAGGGTAAAACAGCGCACTTTCAAAGAATGTCATTAAGTTCAGCAAAAGCTTCTAATTTTGACGACAAGACGCAAAATATCAAATGTGATATAAAACAACATGTTTGCAAACTCGGTATTTCCAATAACTTTTCTACACTAATCACCCTCATGAATTTATAATTAGAGTCTGATTTCATGCAAATGAGGGCATTGCATGATCTTAAGTGTGGGGAAGGGTTATAAATTCTCTCGGGTTTACACTTGGTTTAGTTGCCAAATTTTGCGAAAATTTGAAAATTTTTCAACTAAATGAAATCAAAATCATGTTTATATATATTTATGAACGATGAAAACTAGGTGTTAATACCGAAATTATTGTTACCTCAAAAAGGACATAAATTGAGAAACAACCCAAAACGCTTGAATTCATTTAAAATGGAATAAAGGAGAATAAAAAGGCAAAGAAAGAAACTAAGTGTGGGGAGAATATACCAAGTTATTCAATTAAAAACTATCTATCACATGTTTGTGTAAAGTTTATTGCAGGTGCTTTTGTTTTGGACTAAATTAACTGTTTTACCCGATTTATTGTAATACTTTTGAAAAAAGAGATGGATCTACACGATGAATCAATTCCATCATTAAAAGGAAGTAAAGTCTTCCGAAAAAGACACGCGCTTCTTGATTTAGGTCAAGAAGTTGTCGTCCAGACCAGCTGTAGGTTGACGAAAAATCTAGAAAAGTCATCTCTAAAATCAGCAGGAAATCCACGGACCTCAGCATCAAACAGGGTCGCCAGGTGTTCAGATTTATCCTAACCATGAGAAGGATTTATCTCGTACAATGGGGAGGCACCGTGAAAATTAGCTTGATAAGACTAATGAATCAGATCCCCAGAAAGGATAATCTCCTTAAAGATTAAAAATCAGCATTTAAGCCTGATATTACTCAATCCTTGATATTGACCTTAAAGATTGAGAATTCAAACTCATGGAATTCAATGATATCTAAACTCGAGCTTGAACGAGAAAATATTTTGATCAAAAATACAAACCGATTTGTTTTCTGAAAACCCATTTTCAATGCGTTCATCACCATTGAACGTAAAATCCTAGGAATTCACCTGGAATTCATTAGGTCACCTGAACCAAATCGGGTGTCAACCGTAAGAACGGTGGTTGCATAGCATGGTCGGAGACAGGACCTTGTGCCAGACCGAAAAATCATAGGATGATCTTTACTATTGCTCCTACCAAGGATAGTACTAGCATCCGACACGTCAAAAGACCATAATCATCTGCATGTCATGGGACATTGCCTTAACAGTTTCTTGTTCATCGCTTTCCTTTACAACCGGACGGTAGTTTACCGAAAGGTAATATACGGAACAAGTAAACTGGATGTGTGCTTTCCGATACAGGGATAGCAGTGGATTACACGAACCTAAAAGTTTTTAGCCAAAATATTGATCCACAAATATATTTTGCAACAACGAATGGTGGGTCAAATCAGAAAACTTATCTAGGGTAAAATCTAGATTGAATTTTCAAAAGATCAAATATTTTCATAAAGATCCAATTTCCTTAAGGATCTACATTTTTATAGTCATGTGGGACTGTAAACCGCCTTTCAAATGTGCACTTTGCTTTGGAAACCGAAAGTAAATCGGCTATTTGATTGCAAGTGTCGTTGACCTGAACCCGAGGCAACTGTGGATGGCACAACCACCTTCAACCATGGTTCTATCGTTACTATCATTGTTTATACCGCTCTATCAAAATCACTGATGTACAAAGTGTGAAGAATAAAGAAGTGATTCGTGTGATTTGTATTATCTTATTTCAAGACTGTATTGCTTGAGGACAAGCAACGCTCAAGTGTGGGGATATTGATAAGGCTAAAAAGGAACATATATTTCATAGCATTATCCCTCAAGAAAGACAAGATTTTAGTTGCAATTGTTCTATTTTCAAGTAATATTCGTTTATATTAAATAAGTGCGAAGACAAAAGGCAGATTCGACGAATTGAAGACACAAAGGTCCGAAAAGCTAAAAAGTACAAGATACAATTAAAGTGGTTCAATTTATTGATGAGAAACGTCTAAAAATGACAAGAGTACAAGACGCAAAACACAAAGTACACGATATAAAATAGTACGAAAGAGCGTTCGAAAATCCGGAACCGAGGCTTGAACCAACTTTCAATGCTCGACGCAATGGAGCTGAAAGTACAAGTCAACTATGCACAAGAATATAATATAATATTTAAATAATTCATAATAAGAATAATATTAAATAATAAAAAGTTGTTAATTGAGCATAGTTCAGGGGTCATAAGTGAAAATTTCAATTTATCATTTGCCTATAAAAGGCCATCTAAATCGATGATTTAGATACACCTTTTTCCAATCTTCTTTCTTTCTTATGTAATTTATATTTATATTTATAATATTAAGTTTAATTTAAGATTAATAATAATTGGGTTATTGTAAGAAATGTTTTACGGGTTTTAAAGTAGGAACTCTGTCCGTGTAACGCTACGCGATTAATCACCACTGTAAGCTATGTTCTTCCTTTTTAAATTAATGTCTAGTAGCTAAGTCATTATTATGCTTATTTAAATTGAAGTAATCGTGATGTTAGGCTAAATATTAAGATGGGGTAATTGGATTTTTTTACCATAATTAGGGTATGGACAAAAGACCGACACCTGTGGACTTTGGACCATGGACAATTAATAGATGGGGGGTATTGTCTAAAATTGAGCGACAACTCATGGGAGCCTGTCGAACCTATCTTCAAATTAATTAATCTAAATAATAATAAAATGGTTATGGATGTCCTATTTAGTGACGTTTATACGACATCCTTTACAATCATTTAATTAATTATTTGGGTTGGGTAATTTATTATTCACTACGGCCAAGTGGATAAATTAATATTCATGGACCAATAAAACAGGGGTGGATTACATTTAAGGACACTTGGTGTAATTGTTAACAAAGAATTAAAACCTTGGATTACACGCAGTCGTTAACCTGGTTAATCATTAAACAAAGTATTAAGACCTTGTTACAGTTCGGATCCCTAATTAGTTGGATTATTTGACTTCGGGAATAAGGATAATTTGCCGAGCATTTTATAATTATGACCGGTGAACTATTTTGGACAAAAACCACATAGGTTTCAAATAATCCAGGACAAAGGACAATTAACCCATTGGACAATTAATTAAAATCAAAAAGTCAAACATCATGGTTACGGAAGTTTAAATAAGCATAATTGTTTTATTGTATTTTTCATCGCACTTTTATTTTCTGTCATTTTATTTTCTGTCATTTTATTTATCGCAATTTATTTTACGCACTTTAATTTTTGTCATTTATTTTTACGCTTAAAATCGACAAACCGGTCATTAAACGGTAAAACCCCCATTTTATAATAATACTACTACTTATTTATATATATATTTTTACAAATAAACTTAATAATATAGCGTTAACTTCACCAGATCCCTGTGGAACGAACCGGACTTACTAAAAACTACACTACTCTACGATTAGGTACACTGCCTATAAGTGTTGTAGCAAGGTTTAGGTATATCCACTCGATAAATAAATAAATAAAACTTGTGTAATATTTTGTCGCATTTTGTAGTAAAAATTAATACTATTTCGTACACCCCGCTGCACACATCACTTATATATATTAGCAGAAAAATCCGGGTCGTTACATTACACACCCGTTAAATTAAATTTCGTCCCGAAATTTAGAATAGTACCTAGTTAATGTGCGATATCGGAAAACAAATGTGGGTTCTTCAGCTTCATTTGGTCTTCTCGTTCCCAAGTAAATTCAGGTCCTCTACGAGCATTCCGTTGAACCTTAACGATTGGTATCTTACTGTGTTTGAGTCGTTTGACCTCACGATCCATAATTTCGACGGGTTCTTCAATGAAATTTAGATTCACATCAATTTTAATCTCATCTAAAGGAATACTGAGATCTTCAATAGCTAGGCATTTCTTCAGGTTTGAAACATGAAAGGTGTTGTGAATCTTTTCTAATTGTGGAGGTAGCTCAAGTCGATAGGCCACCGGCCCAATGCGTTTTTTAATCTTGAATGGCCCAATGTATCTTGGCCTCAATTTCCCCCGCTTCCCAAAATGAATAACACCTTTCCAAGGTGATACCTTAAGCATAACCATATCACCTTCCTCAAACTCTAAAGGTTTTCTTCTAACATTCGCATAGCTCTTTTGTCGACTCCGGGCTGTTTTCAATCGTTGCTGAATCTGAATGATTTTATTGGTGGTTTCTTGGATAATTTCTGGACCTATAATCTGTTTATCCCCCACATCACTCCAAAAAATCGGAGACCTGCACTTCCTACCATAAAGTGCCTCAAATGGTGCCTCCTCAATACTAGAATGATAGCTGTTGTTGTAGGAAAACTCAGCTAACGGTAGATGTCGATCTCAACTGCTTCCAAAATCAATAACACATGCTCATAGCATGTCTTCAAGTGTCTGAATCGTCCTTTCACTCTACCCATCAGTTTGTGGATGATAGGCAGTACTTAAATCTAGAGGAGTTCCCAACGCTTCGTGTAATGCCTGCCAAAATCTGGAAGTAAATCTGCTATCACGATCAGAGATAATAGAGATTGGTATACCATGTCTAGAAACAACTTCTTTCAGGTATAACCGTGCTAATTTCTCTATACCATCCTCTTCTTTTATTGGCAAAAATTGTGCTGACTTAGTAAGACGATCGACTATTACCCAAATCATATCATAACCACCTGCGGTTCTCGGTAACTTAGCAATGAAATCCAAGGTAATGTTTTCCCATTTCCATTCTGGCATTTCAGGTTGTTGGAGTAGACCCGATTGTTTTTGATGTTCAGCTTTGACTTTAGAACAAGTCAAACATGCTCCTACATATGTGGCTATATCGGCCTTCATTCTTGGCCACCAAAAGTTTCTCTTGAGGTCTTGGTACATTTTCCCCGCTCTGGGATGTATTGAATATCTGGTTTTATGTGCTTCATCTAGTACCACTTTCCTCAAAGCCTCATTCTTTGGTACCCAAATTCTTTCAGCTAAATACCTGGTTCCGTCTTCCCGAATATTAAGCTGTTCTTCTAATCCTTTGGGTATTTCCCTTTCAAAACTTCCTTCCTTCAAAACCTCCTGTTGTGCCTCTTTTATTCGAGTAGTAAGATTAGTATGGATAATCATGTTCATAGCTTTTACTCGAATAGGTTCTCTTTCCTTTCGACTCAAGGCATCGGCTACCACATTTGCTTTCCCCGGGTGGTAACGGATTTCACAATCATAATCATTTAGCAGCTCAACCCATTTACGCTGCCTCATGTTTAGTTGCTTTTGATTTAAAATATGTTGGAGACTTTTGTGGTCGGTGTATACGATAAACTTGACCCCATATAGATAATGTCTCCACATCTTTAATGCAAAAACAACGGCGCCCAATTCCAGATCGTGTGTGGTGTAGTTTTGTTCATGAATTTTGAGTTGTCGAGAAGCATATGCAATCACCTTCTTCCGTTGCATAAGAACACACCCAAAACCCATTCTTGATGCGTCGCAGTAGATAACAAAATCTTCCATTCCGTCAGGTAACGATAAAATATGTGTCGTAGTCAACTTCTTTTTCAACAATTGGAAGGCACCCTCTTGTTCGGAAGTCCATTCATATTTCTTCCCCTTATGTGTCAAGGCAGTTAAAGGTTTAGCTACTCGGGAGAAATCTTGAATAAATCTCCTATAATAACCGGCTAAACCCAAAAATTGACGTATTTGCGTTGGAGTTTTCGGGGTTTTCCAATTTTTGATGGCTTCGATCTTGGCGGGATCAACTTTGATTCCATTACTACTGACTACGTGGCCAAGAAATTGTACTTCATTTAACCAAAAAGCGCACTTAGAGAATTTTGCATAAAGCTGTTCTTTTCTTAACAATTCTAACACAAGTCTCAAGTGTTGTTTGTGTTCTTGGTTATTCTTCGAATAGATAAGAATGTCATCAATAAAGACAATAACAAACTTATCTAAATATGGACTACATACTCGGTGCATGAGATCCATGAAAACTGCGGGTGCATTGGTTAGACCGAATGGCATAACCATGAATTCGTAATGGCCATAACGAGTTCTGAAGGCTGTTTTTGGTATATCGGCTTCTTTAACCCTCAGTTGATGATAACCCGACCTTAAGTCGATTTTGGAGTATACGCTCGAACCTTGGAGTTGATCAAATAGATCGTTGATTCGGGGTAAAGGGTATCGGTTTTTGATGGTTACTTTGTTCAGCTCACGGTAATCGATACACATATGAAAAGACCCGTCTTTCTTTTTAACGAACAAAATTGGAGCTCCCCATGGTGACGTACTCGGTCGGATAAAACCACGTTCTAATAATTCTTGTAGCTGACTTTGTAATTCTTTCATTTCGGTGGGCGCAAGTCTATATGGAGCACGAGCTATTGGTGCGGCTCCTGGTACAAGATCTATTTAGAATTCAATGGATCGGTGTGGAGGTAGTCCCGGTAATTCGTCCGGAAACACCTCAGGAAATTCTCTTGCAACGGGAACGTCATCGATTTTCTTTTCTTCTTTTTCAACCTTCTCGACGTGTGCTAGTACGGCATAGCAACCTTTTCTTATTAGTTTGCGTGCCTTCAAACTACTAATAAGATTTAATTTGGCATTACCCCTTTCTCCGTACACCATTAAGGGTAATCCGTCTTCTCTCGGAATGCGAATCACCTTCTCATGACAAACAACTTCGGCTTTCACCTTGGACATCCAGTCCATTCCAATAATTACGTCGAAGCTTCCCAATTCCACCGGTATTAAATCAATTGCAAACGTTTCGCTAACTAAACTAATTTGTCGATTTCGGCAAATTTTATCAACCTTAATTAGTTTACCGTTTGCTACTTCAACTATACACTTTTTATCCAAAGGTGTTAACGGGCAATTTAATTTGGCACAAAATTCTCTACTCATATAACTTCTATCGACACCCGAATCAAATAAAACATAAGCAGGTGTATTGTTGATAAGAAACGTACCCGTAACAAGTTCCGGGTCTTCCTGTGCTTTCTCCCCATTAATGTGGAAAGCTCTCCCACGGCCTTGCCTATTTCCATTCCGGCACTGGTTTATGGTATGGCCCAGTTTTCCACATCCATAGCAAACAACGCCGTTATTATTTGTTCCGGCATTATTTGCTCCTCTGTTTCTATTTGGTCCGTAGACTTCACATTTTGCCGCAATATGGCCATTCCTATTGCACTTGGTACATAACTCTCTACAAAACCACTCTGGATGAAACGTATCACACCTTGGGCATATAGTTCTTTGCTTTTTATTGTCGTTGTTGTTGTTGTTAGGGTTATTGTTGTTGAGATGTTTGTTGTTGTTATTGTTGTAATTGGGATTGCTGTTGTTGTTATTATTATTGGGATGGTTGTTGCGATTATTGTTGCGGTTGTCGTTGCGATTATTGTTGTTGTTGGGGTGGTTGCGATTGTTGTTGTAATTGTTGTTTTGATTGTTGTTGTTGTACTGGTAACCCTGATCACCGTTTTCCTCCCACTTTCTTTTCCCCTGTTTCATTATGGCCTCCTCGGCCGCTTCTTTTTTTATCCTTCCTGTAATTTGGCCTATCAATTTGTGGGCTATATGGCTTGCTTTCTGCATTGTTGCAGGGTCATTAGCACCTACATGCTCTTGGATTCATTCCGGTAACCCTTTTATGAATGCTTCAATTTTTGCTTCTTCGTCCTCAAATGCTCCAGGACACATTAAAGCCAGTTCATTGAAACGTCGCTCGTAGGTAGTGACATCTAACCCTTGGGTTGTCAGAGCTTTAAGCTCTGCCTTGAGCTTGTTGATTTCGGTTCTGGGACGGTACTCTTCCGTCATCATGTGCTTGAAAGCGGACCATGAAAGTGCGTAGGCGGTATTCTGTCCTACGTAACCCATGTAGGTATTCCACCATGTCAAAGCAGTACCCCTGAAAGTATGTGTGGCATACTTAACTATATCCTCTTCTGCGCAGTTGCTGATTGCAAACACAGCTTCAACCTTCTCTATCCACCACTTTAGTCCAACGGGTCCTTCGGTTCCTTCAAACTCATTAGGTTTGCAGGCTATAAAAGCTTTGTAGGAACATCCTATCCGGTTGCCATTGTTTCCTCCACTGCTGGAACCCGATTGGTTATTGTTGTTTATTGCATTCACCACTGCAGCCACATTTGCAGCGAAAGGTTAAAGTTCTTATGTGTTCAATTGTTGTTGTCTAGTAGCTGGAGGAGCCATTTCCTTCAAAAATAGCCGAATGAGTTAATCATATAGAATTTTTAGAAGTAGCCAAAAAGTATTTTGTAGCTTAATATGAACTTATTATTATAAAAGCCTTTTCTTCATATTAGCGTTTTATAACTGTAATAATGTTCATACTTAGCAGCTAACACACAAATTAACTACTAAAATTCTAATATGAAAAACTATGGTAAGTTATTACGTTACTACGTAATAATAAGTTGTAATAATAATAATAAACCTTCCATGCTTATTCTTATTATTATACAATCATAAGAAAAATTACATTGCGGATTTTCTTACAAACTTAAACACACAATATAATACATATTTCACAATGCATGGAATACAGGATAGCTGCCGATGGTTCAAGAACGGTGAGATTTCTTAGATGTTGACGTTGTTTCTTTCTCGGCCAAACGTTTGGATTTTCATTTGGATAGTTCTTTTTCCAATTCCTCCCAATTGGTTCTTTCGGCTAATTGTTTGAGAGCAAAACCAACAGTCGTTATACGAGCGGTCATTTTATAAACTGGTCTCTTAGGTGGTTCAGGTGGATGATCACAAACATTTTGGGTCATAATAGGTACATCGGGTTTGGGATCGGGTATAACAGCCAAAGATTTTCCCAAATCACGTTGTGGTTCGGTAATTTCTACAACTTCTTTAGGATCCTCTTCTTCGGGTTCCTCTTCCGGATCCTCTTCTGGATCCTCTTCTGGAACCTCTACTGGCAATTGTGAATCTTCCCAATTTTCCCAACAATTTTCCACTTTAATGGTAGCACCAAAAGTTAACTTTTCCATTGGTTCATAAGTCGTATGCTTTGACTCAGCCTCCAAATCACTTGATAAGTAAATGAAATCTGAATCACTAGAGATGCTTATATGATCGGATGAAGTCATCTATCACATAATAGCAGGCACGTTAAGAAAATGATATATCTTATAATATTTATATGTTAATAATCTTATGTTTCCAACAATTATATTAAGCAATTATTTTTAAAATAATTACGGGCGAAGTCCAGACTCACTAATGCATCAAAAATCAGTTAGACACACTAATGAAAAAATTTCTGATTCTCTAAGACCAACGCTCGGATACCAACTGAAATGCCCCGTTCATATTAATTATAAACGTTTCATATTAATTGGTTTTTTTGTGAGGGTTTGACCTCTATATGAGATGTTTTTCAAATCTTGCATTCGTTTTTAAAAACAACCATAACCTTTATTATTGAATAAAGGTCTTAATGACATAATTTAGATTGTCTATCAAAGACAATCTCCACAAATAAATAAGTTTTTACACAACCCATTACAATATGATCAATTATATTACAACAACACTCCGAATGCAAGTTTAAACAATATAAACAATTATGCCAACTCCAATTCTTGACCGTGGGTTGGCATACGACAGCGGAAGCGTTTTTAATATTCACTTGAGAATAAACATGCTTAAAACGTCAACAAAAAATGTTGGTGAGTTATAGGTTTAATTTCTAATTAATAATCATAATATTTAATAAGCCACAAGATTTCATTTAATTAAATGCGCAGAATCATTACAACTGCAAAAATCATTCATACGATGAGTCGCCTGGTAACCGACCTTAACATAGAGCGCTTAAGATATCTAGCATCATACATTCCACTATTCAAATGTATGACAAGGACCCTTCGAAGTACTAAAGCATTTCCACTATTAGAAAATGGGGGTGGTTGGTGCCCGTAGATCTACATTTAGGATTCGCGTCAATTAGTGTTTTTCACTAATTCTTAGGTTACCAAGCATAATAATAATAAGTACAGATATCCGGTATAACAAAACAATCGTAGAATGTAGTTCCATGAACTTGTGCTTATTTTGTAAAACATTTATAAATTTTGCATGTATTCTCTGTAACATCCTGTTTTCCCGTACGTATCGAAAGGTACTTACTTAATCATTTGTACGTTTATAACTCGTTAGCTTATGCGTAAATGTATGAATATATGTGTAGATATATATATATATATATATATATATATATATATATATATATATATATACATATATGTATACTTGATAATGTGTGCATGTATAAGTTTAAACATGGGTTTGGTTAGCATTAAGTCTTGTGAGACTATTGTTGAAGGCTAGGTGAATATAGGAAGCGGGTTTGGAATGTACTAATTAAATAAAATCGAAAATTGTTTAAGTTGGTCGAGCTGTTCAGATACAGCCTTAGGTAGTGTCGCGATAATTGGGCCCGCGCCGTGGCATATCAAGCAAATCTGGATCAGAAGTTGGGTTAAAAGGGGTTGTTTTCCTTCGATACATCGCGCCGCGACATTTGGGCCGCGCCGCGGCAAATCTGCTGGACAGATTCCGGTTTTAGCTCAAATTAAATGACTTTAAGGGGCAAAGTGGTAATTTGGCGTATAAATCTGATGGGAGCATTAAATCCCAACCACTTATCCATTTCATTTAATTTCTTTTCTCTTTTCTTTCCAATTTCTCTCCCAAAACTTAAAACCCATTTGGATTAAAAGTGAGATTTGAGAGTGATGGATTGAGGGTTGATCTTTGGAGCAAGAATTAAAGTTGTTCCTTGTGTCTCTAGCTACGCGTTGGTAGTCTCGATAAGTTCTAACCTTATGATTTAAGTTTTAATTGGTTAATGGCTAGGGTTTTGGTTACTAGAGATTTGTATGACCCATTTGAGGGTAAAATGGGTGAGTTTGGGTTGTGTTGTTGTAATAAAACCCTAATAGCCACAATCTAGGATTTTGGCATTATGATTTCAGGTTGTAAGTGTTAATTGGTGTTGTTAGTCACTAATGCACTTTAAGATTAATGAAAGAAGTATTAATGGTAAGTTTGACTTGATTGTGAGTCTAAGTAATATAAAATGGGTCAAAATGTACTAGTTGACCTAATTAGATGAAATGGGTATGGATTACCCTAAGTTTTGTGTTAATTGAAGTTAATAGACTTTAATTCACTAGTCTTAGTGATTAAAGTCGAGTCTTGGCCATTTATGGGCAGTTGTGAGTAGTTGAGTCATTTAATCCAAATTGGGACATTAAATGCTCAAGTGGGAGTATTGTGGTTAATCCTACTAGTTGTGAAATTAAATGTGCACTTAATGATTTAGGTACATTGCGTTGAAGCTCGGAAGGGCTAAATCATCATCCTTGTGACAAGGTGAGTGGAGTAATTATACGTATGTGTATATAGCGTATTTATTTGTGAATGTTATGGTATGAACCACCGAGCCGGTAGTGCCATAACATGTGTGGGATAGGATGTGAACCATGAGCCGGTAGCATTGAGTGTGAACCACGATCCGGTAGCACTATAAACTAAGATGTGAACCACGAGCCGGTAGCATCGAGTGTGAACCACGAGCCGGTAGCACTATAAACTAAGATGTGAACCACGAGCCTGTAGCATCGAGTGTGAACCACGAGCCGGTAGCACTATAAACGAGTATGACTCAAAAGCGTATGGTGTGAACCACGAGCTGGTAGCACCATAGCGTTATTGGATAACCATATTGAGATTGTTGTTTTGTTTAGCATATAATATATATTGAGTTGAGTATATGCTAATGAAGTGGTGTGATAATGTACGACTTGTTAGTGTTATGGGTATGTTGACATGCTAATTGAGTTACAAGTTCGTATGGGGTATTTGGTATTGTGATTGCAAATGGACGGGTTATATATATGTATGTATAATAGTTGCACTCACTAAGCATTGCTTACCCTCTCGTTGTTTACCATTTTATAGGTTCCGGCTTGGACAAGGGTAAGGGCATACGGTTAGATTAGTTGTCTCCCGTTTATGTTGACAGGGGGTGCTTTTAGGATAGCTTTTGAAGTGGCCTAACGTTTTGGGTAGTTTAGCCCCAAACCATGCTCGAGTGTCGTTTGGATTATAAACTATCATTGTAGTAGGTCAAACTTGTATTAAACTTAATTAATGGCCTTCGTGCCTTTTGTAAACATTTAAATTGTTGTACGTTTAAATGGAACTTGTGGAATGGTTTGCATATTTAATTGGCGCGTAAATGTGTATAAAAAAATTATCGTATGGAATACGGGTTGGGTTGCTTCAAGTGGTATCAGAGCATAGTCTAAGGGATTTAGGCGACTTGAGATAGGTGCCTAGACTTAGGCTTTATTGTGTGAGCGCTTTATGCGGGACTTGTAGGACTTTGGGTCTAATCGGGAACTGTTAGTGCTTTGGTTTATGTGAACTAACCTTGTACTAATTGTTTTGTATTGTGTTTATCAATCATCAAGCAAGACGGACGTTGTACTAGCGAGTTAATGCGACTTGCTCGAGTAACAACGATTAGCTACCGTTGTTACGGGTGCAAATCGTGTCAAACGAGTAATGTACGACGATTGTTGAGCAAGATGGGGTAGTGTGGTACGCATGTATATACTTACATGTTATGCTTTTCGTTCATGGTTTAACCCTTTCCGTTTTATAGAAAAAGACGAGAAACGGACACGATAATGATATCGGTGGTACAAGAGAGGACCCCAAATTTTCGGCCAAGGTTGAGGCCATCTTTAAAAAGTTAAAAGCGAATTTTCTTACGAACGTCCGAAAGGTCTTCCAAGAATCGGTCGATGGACAAGTGACCGATTTGATAAATGAACGAATGAAGGCCACTATCGAAGAGGCCCTTGAAGCTAGAAACATTTATCCTCGTGGTGAAGGAGGTGAAGGAAGACGGGACTTCCACTACAAAAATTTCAAGGATACTCAACCTCAGATGTTTAATGGGGTGAGGGATCCATTGAAAAGCACTTGTTGGATTTCCGATATCGAGGGGGCGTTCCGTACCGCGGAGTTGATGTGTGAAATCGTGTCTATAAATTTATAAATAGGAAATACCGGTTAAAAGGATTACTACACACTAACGGGCAGTGTACCCGATCGTGCAATAGTATACAGTTGGTAAATCCGTGATCGTTCCAAGGACAGTTTAAACGTGAGAATTAAGATTGTAACTAATGGAAATAAACTAAAGTTAATCTAATAAAATTTAAAGTACGAGATAGTTTGGTTTATGGCTATTTAACGATTAGCCGAATCAAGAGTAACTTTAAAAGTAAAGACAATGTTTTTGGTGTTTTATATTAATAAAACGTTTTTAAATAGATGTGATATCGATAAGATGAAAATATGTTCACCTAGACTTTCTTCACAAATGTTGGATGTTTCTAGATTACGCCCTGATCAATTGCCAAATGCTTGCAAATTAACTAATCGGTTCACCAAGAATTCCCTTGAGTAAACACTTCAAACTAGATTACACGACACATAATTCCCTGTAGCCTAGGACCTCTAATCTGTGATTAATCAAATTGACTGACTGATAGACCCAAACTGTGACCTAGGGTTCCCTAAGATCAACAATCGTGCCAACTCTCGTTGCACACAATCTATCCCTGCCTCAACTAATTATTTCCTACAATTCATTACCGTCTCCGGTTAAATGCACAAGTATCTAAGACAGTTTGATCAATTCACTTAATATGATAGACTCCAACAAACGTCACTAAATTGGACAACCAAATTAATCAATCAACTAAACGCTTAGAACTTAATGAACAATTGCAATAGACTCCAATGAAATCTCTCTCTATTAGACAATCACAATTATCAATCAATCCAAAAATAAGTATCAACAAGAACAATCAAGTGTTCAAGCTATCAATCATCAAACAAATAATAATCAATCATAAAATTACATCCAACAATGTATTTAGTCTAGATGAACATAAATAAATTAGCCAACAACCATGTTAAAAGATAAAATCAAAATCAATTGATAATTCATAAGTTTGAGAAAAGAATCAACCAAAGATGATGATGAATCTTCAATGTTTGTAGGATTGCAACGCGTTAATGGATCGATTGGATGGGATTGGTGACCTTGGAATTCCCCAAAAATCACCTTTTTTCGTCCTTTTTGCTGCTCCTAATCGTCCAAAGTGAAAGCTAAAAGATTAGGGTTAAAAACTGCCTTTTATATCACGTGGAAACCACCTGGCCGACCCAAAATGCGCGGTGCGCACAAAAATGCGCGGTGCGCAAACCCCAAATAAATTCTGCTGCACAAAATCTGAATTTTCTGATCTGTTTTGAAGCACATTTGCGTGGTGCGCACTCCAATGCGCGGCGCGCACTTCTTAACTCATTAAACCACCAAACATTCAATTGTATGTTGTAGAGCTCTGAGATACGGACGTCTGGGCTCTGACCTCACCTCAATCGGAGTTACGAGCAATGAGATATGGCCGTTTTCGTGAAGGCGCGCGGACTTTGCAATACCATCAACCTTCCACACAACTTCTCCATTGTTAAATGATACTACCCGAATGCAAGATCGATTAAACATACCATGTAAACGAAGTTTAAAACTCTCTAACTTTATGATTTGAATCTTCAATGTGAACCAGAATAAACTGTGCTGATAAATGAGCTCGAAAACACACTGAAAACCAATAAAACTTATACCGAAGCACCTCTTGACGTCAAAACACAAATCTTCATTAATACCACCAAATATTAACCGAACCGCATCCAAAAGGACCAAAATGCGACTGATATTGCTAAGATAAACGTATGAGAAATATGCAATATCAAGTGTCCTCCTGAGAAGAAGACGAGGTATGGGTCTAGCATGTTACGTGAAGAAGGCAAGTTGTGGTGGGACGATAAAATCAATTTATATGGTGAAGAGCAATGCATGAGCTTGACATGGGAGGAGTTTAAGAAGGAATTTTTCCAAGAATACCGAACTTCTTCCGACCTTGATAGAATCCTGGACGAGTTGCATCATTTGCAACAAGGTTTGATGGACTTGGTTACTCTCAAGTCTACCTTTTTGGCAAAGACTCGCTTTTGCCCGGAATATGTTGGTGATGATCACAAGCTAATGAAAGATTTCTACCGTATCTTGAATGACGAGTTCAAGGGTAAGATTAGTCGGGGAATGGCTAAGACTTTTGAAGAGCTATTCGAGTTGGCTCGGGGTTTTAAGCCGGAGGTTCCAAGGAAAAGCGATTTCACATTTTCTAAAAGAAAGTTTGAAGGTTCGAGTCATTCGAACTTTTCCAATAAAAAGAACAAGAAAGGCTCCGAAAGCGTTAATAGTGTGAAGAAGGGTGCTTCCGGGGGTTTCGGGCCCACGTGTTATAATTGTAATCAAAGAGGACACATGGCCCGTGATTGCACCAAGGCTTCAACCAAAGTCACTTGCTTTAATTGTGGTAAAGAGGGGCACAAGAGGCCAGAATGCCCCGATTTGAATAATGATAACGTTAAGCGGTTAGAGAAAGTGGCGGGTACAGCTAGGGGTCGCAACTATTTGATGACGAATAATGAAGCTAAGCAATCCAACTAAGTTGTCTCAGGTACTTTTATGGTTAACTCTAATCCGGCAAGGATTTTATTTGATAGCGGTGCAAATTTGTCGTTTGTGTCTCCAAAATTTATGCCTAAACTTGATAGACCGTTAGCTAAGTTAAGTCGTCCGGTAAAAGTCGAAATAGCGGACGGTAAGATGGTGCTAGTGGTTGATGTGTGTAGAAATTGTGATGTTGTTTTTGGTGCCGAAAACTTTAAGATTGATCTCATCCCGATGACTTTGGACGATTTCGATATCGTTGTTGGTATGGATTGGCTCGACCACAATAGAGCCGATATTGCATGCCATGAGAAGTTTATTAGTGTGAAGACCCCTAGTGGGGGAGAATTAATTATTCACGGTGATAAATGAAGAAGACTTGTGCCGATATGTTCTTTTGCACGGGCACGTCGTTTTCTTGTTAGTGGAGGCATGGCTTTTCTTGCCCATGTTGTTGATACTCGTGATGAGCCACCACCTATTCGTGAAATTCCGGTGGTTAGTGAATTTGAAGACGTTTTTCCGGACGAGTTACCGGGTGTTCCGGCGGAAAGACAAGTTGAATTTGACATTGAATTGGTTCCGGGAGCTACTCCCATTGCTAAAACTCCTTATCGTTTAGCACCGACGGAAATGCAAGAGTTGTTAAATCAAACCCAAGAGTTGCTCGAGAAGGGTTTTATTCGACCGAGTGCTTCGCCATGGGGCGCTCCGGTTTTATTTGTGAAGAAGAAGGATGGTAGCATGCGGATGTGCATCGATTACAGGGAGTTGAATAAGGTGACGATCAAGAATTGTTATCCATTGCCTCAGATTGATGATTTGTTTGACCAACTCCAAGGTGCGACGTATTTCTCTAAGATCGACCTACGGTCCGGCTATCACCAAATGCGGGTCCGTGAGGAAGATATTGAGAAAACGGCTTTTCGAACACGTTATGGGCATTTTCAGTTCGTAGTTATGCCTTTAAGTCTTACGAATGCACCGGCGGCATTCATGGATCTTATGAACTGAGTGTGCCAACCTATGTTGGACAAGTCGGTAATTGTGTTCATTGACGACATACTTGTTTATTCAAAGAGTATGAACGAACATGAACGTCATTTGCGTAAAGTATTGAAGACGTTACGAAAGTAGAAGTTGTATGCTATGTTCTCCAAATGTGAATTTTGTCTAAGAAAAGTTCAATTCCTTGGTCATTTTGTAAACAATGAGGGTATTCAAGTGGATCCGGGGAAGATAGAGACGGTGAAGAGTTGGAGACAACCGACTACGCCTACGGAGGTCCGAAGTTTTCTCGGACTGGCCGGTTATTATCGTCGGTTTATCCAAGACTTTTCTAAGATCGCCTCTTCATTGACAAAGTTGACGAGGAAGAACGCGAGATTTAATTGGGAGGACGAGTAAGAAATTACTTTTCAATTGCTAAAAGAGAAGTTGTGTCAAGCTCCGGTGTTAGTGTTACCTGAAGGAGTGGAAGACATGACGGTTTATTGTGATGCTTCGTTAAATGGACTCGGGTGTATTCTAATGCAAAGAGGTAAAGTCATCGCTTATGCCTCTCGACAATTAAAGGAACACGAGACAAGATATCCGACTCATGATCTTGAGTTGGCGGCGGTTGTGCATGCGTTGAAAATTTGGCGCCATTACTTGTATGGTGTCAAGTGTACGATTTATTCAGATCATAAGAGTTTGAAACATCTCTTTAATCAACGAGATTTGAATTATCGTCAACGTAGGTGGATGGATGTGGTAAAAGACTATGATTGTGAGATACTTTATCATCCGGGCAAGGCGAATGTGGTCGCGAATGCGTTAAGTCGAAAGAGTCATCACCCGGCGTTACGATTGGGATTGTTACGTATGATTATTACTAACGATTTTCTTGAAAAACTCGGCGTGATTCAAATAGAGGCTTATGTTCACAACAAGCATGCGGAGTGAATTGTGGGACAATCAGAGTTCAATACTATGGGCTCGCGGGGTTTTTTGTCTTTTAAAGGAAGAGTGTGGGTGCCTAAGATGGAAGATTATCGACAAGTGCTACTTGATGAAGCACATAAGTCAAAGTATTCCATTCATCCGGGCGCAACGAAAATGTATCTTGATTTAAGGAAAGATTATTGGTGGTCGGGCATGAAACGTGATGTTGTAAAGTATGTTGAACAATGCGTCACGTGTTTGCAAGTTAAGGCCGAGCACCAAAAGCCGTATGGTAAGTTACAACCGTTAGAAATCCCGAAATGGAAATGGGAGCACATTACCATGGATTTCATCACAAAGTTACCTAAAACGGCGAGAAACCAATTTGATTCGATTTGGGTTATAGTAGATCGATTGACGAAAAGCGCTTTGTTTCTTCCCATTAAAGAAGCAATATCGTTGGAGACCTTGGCTAAGTTGTTTATCAAGGAAGTTATCTCTCGACACGGAGTTCCTATATCTATTATTTCGGATCGAGATACCCGTTTTACATCTCGGTTTTGGTAGAAATTTCATGAAGATATGGGTACGCAATTAAAATTAAGCACGGCGTATCATCCTCAAACGGACGGTCAAACCAAACGTACGAATCAAACTTTGGAAGATATGTTACGTGCGTGCATTATTGATTTCGGTGGTAGTTGGGATGAGCATTTGCCTTTGGTGGAATTCTCGTACAATAATAGTTATCATACTAGTATTGGGATGCCACCTTATGAGATGCTTTATGGGCGTAGGTGTCGAACCCCGATTTGTTGGGGTGAAGTGGGACAAAAGGAAATCGGGAGTATCGATTTGGTCGTAGAGACGAATAGCAAAATTGATATGATTCGGGAGCATTTGAAAAAGGCTCAAGATAGGCAAAAGTCGTACGCCGACAAGCGTAGACGAACGATCGAATTTCAAGAAGGTGATATGGTGATGCTTAAGGTTTTTCCATGGAAGGGTATTATTCGGTTTCAGAAACGAGGAAAGTTAGCTCCTCGGTTTATTGGGCCGTTTAAGGTTTTAGCTCGTGTTGGTGAAGTCGCGTATCATTTGGAATTACCCGAAGAGCTTGCGGGGATTCATAATACATTTCATGTTTCCTATCTCCGTAAGTGTCTTGCGGATGATTCATCTTGGGTGCCATTAGACGAGATTGAGCTAAATAATAAGTTAGAGTATATCGAGAAACCGATTGCCATACTTGATGAGAAGGTAAAAAGGTTGAGACATAAAGAGGTTAGTACTTTTAAAGTTCAATGGCGTCGTAGTAAGGGTTCCGAGTTTACTTGGGAGCCCGAAGAGTTTGTGTTGGTTTATCTTCCTTCTTGTCATACGGCTTGGATCACGAGGACGCGCTCCGATTCAAGTGGGGGAGAGTTGTAACATCCCGTTTTCCCGTACGTATCGAAAGGTACTTACTTAATCATTTGTACGTTTATAACTCGTTAGTTTATGCGTAAATGTATGAATATATGTGTAGATATATATATATACATATATGTATACTTGATAATGTGTGCATGTATAAGTTTAAACATGGGTTTGGTTAGCGTTAAGTCTTGTGAGACTATTGTTGAAGGCCAGGTGAATATAGGAAGCGGGTTTGGAATGTACAAATTAAATAAACTCGAAAATTGTTTAAGTTGGTCGAGCTGTTCAGATACAGCCTTAGGCCGCGCCACGATAATTGGGTCTGCGCCGCGGCGTATCAAGCAAATCTGGATCAGAAGTTGGGTTAAAAGGGGTTGTTTTTCCTTCGATACGTCGCGCCGCGACATTTGGGCCGCGCCGCGGCAAATCTGCGGGACAGATTCCGGTTTTAGCTCAAATTAAGTGACTTTAAGGGGCAAAGTGGTAATTTGGCATATAAATCTGATGGGAGCATTAAATCCCAACCACTTATCCATTTCATTTAATTTCTTTTCTCTTTTCTTTCCAATTTCTCTCCCAAAACTTAAAACCCATTTGGATTAAAAGTGAGATTTGAGAGTGAAGGATTGAGGGTTGATCTTTGGAGCAAGAATTAAAGTTGTTCCTTGTGTCTCTAGCTACGCGTTGGTAGTCTCGGTAAGTTCTAACCTTATGATTTAAGTTTTAATTGGTTAATGGCTAGGGTTTTGGTTACTAGAGATTTGTATAACCCATTTGAGGGTAAAATGGGTGAGTTTGGGTTGTGTTGTTGTAATAAAACCCTAATAGCCACAATCTAGGGTTTTGGCATTATGATTTGAGGTTGTAAGTGTTAATTGGTGTTGTTAGTCACTAATGCACTTTAAGATTAATGAAAGAAGTGTTAATGGGTAAGTTTGACTTGATTGTGAGTCTAAGTAATATAAAATGGGTCAAAATGTACTAGTTGACCTAATTAGATGAAATGGGTATGGATTACCCTAAGTTTTGTGTTAATTGAAGTTAATAGACTTTAATTCACAAGTCTTAGTGATTAAAGTCGAGTCTTGGCCATTTATGGGCGGTTGTGAGTAGTTCAGTCATTTAATGCAAATTGGGACATTAAATGCTCAAGTGGGAGTATTGTGGTTAATCCCACTAGTTGTGAAATTGAATGTGCACTTAATGATTTAGGTACATTGCGTTGAAGCTCGGAAGTGCTAAATCATCATCCTTGTTACAAGGTGAGTGGAGTAATTATACGTATGTGTATATAGCGTATTTATTTGTGAATGTTATGGTATGAACCACCGAGCCGGTAGTGCCATAACATGTGTGGGATAGGATGTGAACCACGAGCCGGTAGCATCGAGTGTGAACCACGAGCCGGTAGCACTATAAACTAAGATGTGAACCACGAGCCGGTAGCATCGAGTATGAACCACGAGCCGGTAGCACTATAAACTAAGATGTGAACCACGAGCCGGTAGCATCGAGTGTGAACCACGAGCCGGTAGCACTATAAACGAGTATGACTCAAAAGCTTATGGTGTGAACCACGAGCCGGTAGCACCATAGCGTTATTGGTTAACCATATTGAGATTGTTGTTTTGTTTAGCATATAATATATATTGAGTTGAGTATATGCTAATGAAGTGGTGTGATAATGTACGACTTGTTAGTGTTACGGGTATGTTGACATGCTAATTGAGTTACAAGTTCGTATGGGGTATTTGGTATTGTGATTGCAAATGGACGGGTTATATATATGTATGTATAATTGTTGCACTCACTAAGCATTACTTACCCTCTCGTTGTTTACCATTTTATAGGTTCTGGCTTGGACAAGGGTAAGGGCATACGGTTAGATTAGTTGTCTCCCGTTTATGTTGACAGGGGGTGCTTTTGGGATAGCTTTTGAAGTGGCCTAACATTTTGAGTAGTTTAGCCCCAAACCATGCTCGAGTGTCGTTTGGATTATAAACTATCATTGTAGTAGGTCAAACTAGTATTAAACTTAATTAATGGCCTTCGTGCCTTTTGTAAACATTTAAATTGTTGTACGTTTAAATGAAACTTGTGGAATGGTTTGCATTTTTAATTGGCATGTAAATGTGTATAAAAAAAATTATCGTATGGAATACGGGTTGGGTTGTCTCATTCTCATCCCAAAATAATTTAGATAGTAAAAATGGGACTATAACTCACTTTTGATGATTTTCGAATAGATGGTGGTAAGACTTGGCCTTTGAAAAATTCACGAACCTAATAATAATATTCTTGTGTCAAGATATATATATATATATATATATATATATAATTAATATTCCATACTTATGATACTTGTGATAATTTTAATTGTCCATTGTTAGTAGTCCAACGCTCGTAGTCCAACAGTATAAATATATATATAAATATAAATGCATATATTGTGTTAGAATTTAGTAACACTATAATATATTGTCTTAATATAATAAGACACATAATATGTATATTGTCTGAAGCAATCCGCGACCCATTGTATACATGTCTCAGGCTCGATCACAACTCAAAGTATATAATAGTTTGGAATCCACTTCGACCCACAGCTAACTCGAAATTACTGCCAATGGTGTCTTATAGTTCGTTCCAATAATATATATAGAAGAAATCAAAATGATATGTCAAAACGCTGTATACGGATCCACGGTGATCAAGTCATATATATATATGGTGCCTTACGATCTTTATTAAGACTATAATATATTGTCGTAGAACTTAATCACGACTATTATAAATTGTATTTCCATAAGTTTAGGAACAAGATATGTATAAATACATGTAGGATACAAGGTAAGTTAGCTAGGATAAGGTTAGCATCCATTTTTATGAATCATGTCCGTAGCTAAAAATTAAGAAAAATATCCAATTTTGTTTTACCCATAATTTCTTCGTTACAAATCTGTTTTGAGTGATTCGAGTTGCCATGGTTTCGTATCGAACTCAAAATTATTAATCTTAATAGAAAAAGTATAGGTTTATAGTCGAAAATACAGCTTAGGTATCAAATAAGAGAAGATAGTCATATCCGTCGTAAGAACGACATCTTGATGACCCTTTTGAAAAACATACTTCCACTTAGAGTTTAACCATGGATTTTTGATATATTTCATATCCATATAAAAAAAGATTTTTCACCAAAGGAAATCTTTTAATTCGAAGTTTAAGATAGGTTTTTAAAATTAAACCCAAAACAGCCCCCGTTCGACTAAGACGGCGTATATTCGATTTTAAGGTGTTCTTCGTGTTTACAAGTTTTATATCCTTATGTTAGCTTGACATATAGTCATAATACATGTGTTGAAGTATTTTAAAAGTCAAGTTAGAAGGATTAAGTTTATTTGCAAACAAGTTTAGAAATAATCTAAACTATGTTCTTATTGTTATTAGTTATAACTCAAAATAAGATAGCTATGTGAATATGAATCGAATAAGATTATGAATAAGGCTACTACCTCAAATAAAATGAACAAAGTTGATGGAAAAATAAGGAGAATATCTTGAGTTCAAAGATACCCTTGATGGCTTGGAATTCTTGAAGTAAAATCATGAAATGAACAAAAGTTCGAATAAGAATTCTATCTTGAAATAAGATAGTTATAAGTATATGAATTGAACTAAAGCTTATATATAATTCTTACCTTGATTATAAGATGAAAAGCTACTGGAAAGAAAGTAGAATTAGTGATCCTAAAGAGTTGTTGAGTTAGCTTGAAAGATTGGAAGTAAACTTCTTCATGTTGGAAGGTTATCTTGATATGTTCTTGAATGATTCTTGTTATAATGTTTTAAGCTTCTTCTTGAAGTGGTTTATGAGATATATGATGAAAGGTTGCTGAATACTTTGAGTATGTGTTTAAGAGTGAGTTAAAATGAAGATGTAAATGAAATGAGATGTGTATATATACACATACATACATACGTGAATATAGATATAGATATATGATATGTATAGTTTTGTTTTGTTACAAATAAGTCATGGTTAATGACAAAGGATGGTTCCCACAAGTCTTCATCATGTTTATACATGTCTAACAACTGATTGAGGGCTGCTAAGATCAATGATTTGGTATGTATATACCAATAGTAAATACGTTTAGAAGCTGTGTATGATACGGGTATAAATACCGAATGAATACGAGTAGAATTCTTGATAGAATTGAATGAGATTATGAGTATAGCTATCTTTGTTGAGTATAATTATGTTGATATATGTATTTAAGTCTTTCAAAAGTGTATTAATACATCTTAATACAATACATATACATTTAGTTTAAATTAGGGTTTAAGACGTCGAAAAACGTTACATATATGTATATTGTTTCGAAGTCTTTAAGTTAGTAGTCTCATTTTATATATATAACCAATTGTTAATATACTTAATGAAATACTTAAATATCATTTTAACAATTCATAAATATATATATATATATATATATATATATATATATATATATATATTCCATTAAATAATTATTACACGTAATGACGTTCATGAATCGTCAGACAAACTGGGTGGCCAAACGTTTGTATGAAATTCATTTCAAATAGACAAGTCTTAACAAGTTGGATTGCTTAACATGTTGGAAACATTTAATTATGTAAATATTAAAAATACGATGGTTGATGATTTGGTTGACGATCTATAGTTCGGGGTTTACTAGTATATTGATTACGGTCTTTATTCGTGTTTCTATCTTTGTTTGTTGTAATTGTTGCGGTAGTTAATTTTGAGTTTGACTGAATTTGTTTCTTATATATATTAGCGGAAAAATCCGGGTCGTTACATAAAAGAACAATATAAGCTTAGCACCGAAGTGAGGAGGCAAATCCATGAGTTAAATGTTAAATTTGTAATGTCGTTTCGTAGGGGTCTTGATACCACATTGAATTTCATGCAACAAATTAAGATGTTAAATGAGTATGAGAAGAATAAGTGTGGGAAAATAAGCCTAAGGAGTGATCCCGTCAGAAGAATGAGTCGCGCAACCGACTCTATAATCAAAACTACCTATCCCTATATATTTATTAGGATTATGTTTTTCTAAGTGTTTTATTATTTGGTTACTTATTTAGTTATGAATGTAAAAGCAATATAGCTCCTAAGTGTTAAAATGTTTAAGTGATGAAAGTTATTAATAAAATGTTATGTTATGTTTTATTTTGCATTATTTAATAATATCTTGTCAAGTTATTTATATTCAATTCAAAAGAAGTTCGCAAAGTGCTCCGCAATCATTCTATGATCCTACAATCAAGTAACATCACTCTTTCCCTTATTTCTCAAATTATGTCTTTAGTTTATTACTATCTTTTATTATAAATGCAATGAGGACATTGCATAATCTAAGTGTGGGGAGGAAAGTGATTACTCACTTAAAAAGATAAAAAGATACTAATTTTCCCGAAAAAAGTTGAAAAATGGGTACAAATTAAAAAAAAATTTAGGAAGTATAAATTCTTTGTCAAATTTATGTCTTTTTACTAACTTAATCTTTAAAGTAATAATAGAACAACTCTCAATTTCGAGATCAGATTACTTGTTTAAGATAAGAATTTAAAAGCTAAGAATTGTGAAACGATTGCAAACTTATAGCCACTATCATATGGCATAATAAGCATGGACCACTGAGGCAGCAAAAGAGTTCCAAATAAGGGCCAACTTAGAAAATTGCCAAATGTAAAGCAAATGCTAATCATGAAAGCAAAAGAAATGAAAAGCAAAAGAGCCCAATGAAGGCCAACAAAATAAAAGGGTTCTAATGAGAACCATACATTTATAAAATCTCTAGTTAGAAAACAAAAGAGTCCAATGATGACTAACTTGTATAAATTTGACTTAATAAACATTAGGACTAGTTGTAATCCTTGGTCTGATTCAGACTAGTTCTTACGAATAATAAAACATATTTTTAACTTTGCAATTTTACTTTAACTTTATACCCATTTAAAGTGATATGATTTATAAGATTTACTTGAGGACAAGAAAAGGTTTAAGTGTGGGGAATTTGATAACTCCTAAATTATACAGTTTTTTGATAACATTTTAAGGAGTTAACTTAGTATTTTAAGAACATTTTAAATCCTAAAACACGCTAAAATGGGTAAAATGGGAAAAAAAAGTAAATTCTAATGATTTTATCAAAGTTATGAATCACACAGGATCAAAAATAGGGAAAATTGCAGAAAAGGCTATAAAGCCGCCGGCCAAGGTTCAAGGAAGCCGCCGGCTTTGGAGTGAATGTGCCAGAATGTTCTAGAATTGCTCGCAGAATTGGATGAACTTGTGTATCAAGTAAAATACAGTTAAAGCCGCCGGCTTCACACTGAAGCCGCCCGCCTAAGGGACACAGTTTCTTGATGTTAGGACCCCGAAGTTGTATAGTGTTAATGTGAATTAAGCTTAAATGAAGGCTCCTTAGAAGAGGGCTATATAAGGAACCTAAGTAGTCCTAATTAGATAGCCATTGCATTGTAACCGAGTTCTAGAAGCTGTGGAATGTAATTTTACCGATTCTCTCTCATATCGAGTCTTCTTCCAATATACCGAATCTCACTCTATCTTATCTTTTCTCTCAATCTCAACATGATCTGACCTATCATTTGGCATCAGAGCTTCCAGGAAGTGATTCTACATCACTATATCGATCCAGAGATTGTAGATTACAGAATCTGAATTCTCTCGGTAAAATGAATCAGATTCGGTATTATCGAATTTGATAATCTGACGTTCAGATTCTTGTGATAAGTTTAGCGAAGGTGTATTAGGTCTATTAGAACGAGTTTCGATCATCATTACAGCTTTTTAACTTCAATTATGGAGAATCAAGTTAATTTTTAGAGTTTGTGGCTAAAACTCTCGGTATTGCTTAATTCAAGCTTGATTCTGGTGTTTTGTGAAGATTTAAAGATTCAGTTGTGTTCGTGAGGTGTAAAATCACATTTCTATCGGTTCAATTTCTTCAATTCTTCAAGTTTTGAAGATTTGATCAACACTCGGTATCGTAACTGTCATACCAAATCTGCTTCATTACTGGAAATTCATCTTAAGTGTTGCAGATTGTGGTGTGTTTATGATTCTATCACATTCGGTTTGATCATACGCAGCTAATTGGTGTGATTTGAGAAAGGATTCTGTTATATTTCTAAGTTTTAGACTTCGACTCGGTATTGTCAACTGCTACAGTTGACATTCGGTATCCTGAATCTTCGGTATCATTGATATTCTATTTATTACTAACTTGTTTTCTTGTGCAGCAAGGTTACCGAATCTAATTCAAGGGAATTGGATTGAGTTTACACATAATATTTTACAGAATTTGACTACCGAGTCATTTACCGAATCAGAATCACGGTTTCACTTAATTCTTTGGTTTTAAGTATTCTGAGGCTTCAAGTTGTGTGGTTACCGAATTCATACCGAATTTGAGTGTGTTACTTATGATTCTTATCAGTTTCTGATACAGAATCTGGTTTACCGAATTGTTACCGAATCTGCTACAATACCGAACCAATTACCGAATCTGCTACTGTACCGAATCTGACATTCTTGTTAGATTTTATACTGAACCCTGATCATAGATTGTGTTTAATACCGAATCTACCTCAAATTAAGATGTCTACACAAGATACTCTTATCATTGGATCAGATTCCCGACCTCCAGTGTTGTTTGATGACAAGTACACTCAGTGGCTTCATCGTATTACTCAGTACATAGACTATAAGGGTGAGAAAGCTAAACATATTTGGGCTTCTCTGAGAGATGGTCCAGTTGTTAATTTTCATCCGGATACTGGTATGCCAATTCCAGTCTATGAACTTTCTGGTGATAAACGTGAAAGAGCTCAGGGTGACATAGAGGCTTAGAATATTATCATGTAAGCTATCCCATATGAGCTATTTGAAAATGTTGATAGCAACACTACTGCAAAAGATATATGGGATGAGATCAAACGACAACAAGAAGGTTATGACATGTTAGACGTTACTAAATTGAATAAGGCTCTAGGATTGTATGAAGATTTCAAGCAGGAACCAGAAGAACTACTCAAGGATACCTACCGTCATTTCAATGGTGTTCTCAATGAGTTGAAAAGGTGTAAGATTGTAAAAGTACATGCTGAAGTCAACATGAAATTCCTCAAAAAGCTCAATACTGATTGGCTTCCTTATGGAACCATTGTTCGATCTACCAAAGAGATTGACAAGTTGACTACTCATGAGCTTGTAGAGTTCTTATCAATTACCAACCTGAGGTGTCTAAACTTCAAGAAGGAAGGAAAGAGTCTTCTCCGGACGATCCTCTTGCCCTAATTGCCAAAAAGAAGAGCAAATCTTTTACGACTTCCAAAAGCTTGTCCAAGAAAGTGCTTGTTGAAGAATCAACTGATTCTGAAGAGTTGAATCTTTCGGATGTTGATGATTCACACCTTGAATTAGTCAAGATGGCAGCCATGTTCACAAACGCCTTAAACAAACACAAGTTTAAAGGCAAATCAAGCAATCAACGCAAACACTCGTCATCTTCCTCGTACTACAAGAAAGCTGATCAATCCAAACAACAACGTACTGATGATTCCAAGAAGGAAGATTCAATCTGTTTCAATTGTGGCAAAGCTGGTCATTACTCTCGTGAGTGCAAGATGCCTAAGAAGAAGGACGCAGCTTACTACAAGAAGAAAATGTTGATGGCTAAGATTGTGGAAACTGGGGGAGAGCTGAAACCGGTTGATAATACTTGGTTTAACTGGACTGATGATTCAGACTCAGAGGTGGAACATGCAAATGTTTGCAAGGTGACTAAGCTCATCAAAGCTAAGGAAGCATTGGAGAATTCTGACTCAACATCTGATGATGATGAGGTACAATCAACTGAAATCTCACCTGATTTTATAAAAATGCAAAATGACTTGATGAAGAATCTGGTCTCAATGTCAAAAGAAGTCAAAGGCTTAAAATCTGAAAACAAGGTTTTAAAAGATAAAATCAATCTTTCTGAGACCAAACCATCTTCATCCAAATTACAATTGGAATTGCAAAAGTTGACCGTCCAACTCAGCTCCTCGGAATCTGAGTTGGAAGATCTTAAAAAGACAATTCATCCGATTAAAGTCGAACGAACTGATTATCGTTTAAAATCTGAACGACTTGCAGAAAAAGTTCAATTCTTAGAAAAAGATCTTTCTGATTTAAAAAACCAACATGAACTCACACTTTCAAAGCTAAACAAGAAAATTATTCATTTGAAAAACGAAATAATTGAAAAAGACACTGAAATCTCTTCGTTGTCAAAAGAGTCTATTCTAATGAAATCTCAACTTGCTCGATATGAGGAAAAACTCTATCGAACAGAGCAATCCAAAGCTATCATGGATATGGAACTTTCAAAACAAACGATTTTCATGAATAGACCAAAAACGATTCATGGTGAAAAGTGGGGGTTGGGTTTTGAAGATCCAAAGATCTTAGATGGAGCTTCCAAAAAGATTCCAGGATTATATCATTCTGATTACTTTCAAGCTGGTTTACCACCGCATTTTGTGCATTCTTCTGATGCTGATTTTGATGATATTATTATTAATCGTAAATGTAAAAAATACCATCAAATTAGCTTAATGTATGAGAAAATTAATGCAAAAATGGGTAAATCAAATCCTGATTTCTTGAAGGAACTTGTTGAAACTGAAAAGAATGTGCAATGTGCTAATTATGTGCCGACACGTAGATTGGTTTACATTCCTACACTCATGCTAGAGAAATACATTTTAATACTTGAGAATGATGTGTTTAACAAACCTAGTTCTAGCATTGTTAACATAGATGAGGTATTTGATGAACCAACTTTTGATGTGAAACCAATTCTACCTGCTTTACCTGCATGTTCTGATAATGTTTTCCGTGAAGACCTAGCACATGAACTAACTGTTTTCTTTAAGACAGAATCTCTAGGTCAAAATTCTTTAGATGAAAAAGTAGAACCTCATACTGAACCGATCATTGAACCTTTGATAGATTTTGAAAGTCAACTTGATCCTTTGCACGATTATTATTTGCATTTACCTGCTGTACATAATTTGAATCGTATAGTAGCTCAACTAGAAAAGGAGAATATTTACTTGCAACTTAAGTGCCAATCATTAGAACAAATGCTTGCTCTGTGTGATAAATTGCCTTCACTGCCTAAGAAATAATGTTCCTATGTTTTTAAGGAGGGTGAAGTGATAGTTTCTGCTGAAGAATTATGTCTTGAGATTAAAAGCTTAAAACAAAAGATAATTCAACTCGAACAGGCTAACATACTTAAGCAATCGTCTAATGTTGAAACCAATGTGCTTGAATGTATTGGTGGGATTACTAAGAAGAGAAAGGGAACGTCAACATCTAAGGATGTAAAACCCATTACTATTCTTAAAAATCCTCTACGTTCTCAATTTGGCAATCGTGGTTCAAAAGTTGTTTCTACAACTCAATTTGTTGTCAAAAAGGTTCATTCTCCTGATGGTTCAGTGTAAACTGAAAAGATTCCTATGATTCCAATGACAAAAACTTCAAAAGCGAGTCTTTTAACGACATCAGTTAAGTCCACACAACACACAAGTCCTAAACCTGATTTAAGTGAGTATGATGCAAAAGAACGTAAAATCAAATTGGAAATTTTGCAAAATCAATCATCTCATGTGTCAACTGAAAAGTTTGGATGTCTAACTAACAAAGGTGTTTTTCATGTCACAGGTCATAATCCAAACTTGAATTACAAATCTGTATGGGTTCCTAAGTCCACGACTAAGAAAGTAGCAACCAAACCAACACAATCTGCTAGTCGGCCTAGGAAATCATCTCATGTTTTTCAATTTTCGTCTGTGAACAAAATATCTACTTGGAATAAGTTGTGTGTTAAGACTTCTGATAATGATGTAAAACTTGATATTGCGTATGATGCTTCATGTAATGTGGTTTTAAATGATGCTTTATTGTTTAAACTGCATGATGCTTTATGTGATTATCTTGTTTTTGATCCAAAGTTTATTGTTGGTACTAACCGTAGAGGACCCAAGAAACTTTGGGTACCTAAACTCTAGGAAATTCACATTTACAGGGTTTCGACGTCTGTGTTTGGTATATCGATTTCGGTTGTTCTCGACACATGACGGGCGATAAATCCTTGCTTGTCAACTTCATTGACAAATTCCTAGGAACAGTTACTTTTAGAAATGATGAAATTGCAGCGATAACGGGTTACAGAGATTATGTGCAAAATGGCATAACAATCAAACGGGTTTCATATGTTGAAGGTTTGGGGTGCAGTTTATTTAGTGTGAGTCAATTCTGCGATGGAGATCTTAAAGTTCTGTTTGAACGTCGACAATGCTCGGTGCAATCCACCGAAGGAAATGATCTTCTTGTTGGTAAACATTGTGCTTCACTATACACTATTGACCTCAATGATGCACATTCACATGCAACCATGTGTTTGGCTACTCGTTCTACCAAAGAAAATTCATGGTTATGGCATCATCGGATGTCACACCTGAATTACAAGGGTATCAATCGACTAGTCTCTAAAGACTTAGTTGATGGTATTCCAACCTTTCACTATGATAAGCATCATGTGTGTCCATCATGTGCGATGGGTAAGCTGAAATGGTCTAATCATCCGCTTAAGCAAAACCCCAGTACTTCATCATCTTTGCAATTATTGCATATGAACTTATGTGGACCCATGCGTATTTCTAGCCTCGGTGGCAAGAAACATGTGCTTGTCATTGTCGATGACTATACCCGGTTTACATGGATTTTTCTTCTGCGAACTAAGTCAGAGACCCCCGCCATTATCATTGAGTTCATTAAAAAGACTCAACGCTCTTTTAACAAACATGTTAAGAGCATTAGGACTGATAATGGGATGGAATTTAAGAATGACCTGCTTGATAGTTATTTGAAAGACCGAGGCATTGAACATCAGTTCTCTGCTGCTCGGACCCCCCAACAGAATGGAGTAGTCGAATGACGTAATCGTACGTTGTGCGAAGCAGCTCGAACGATGCTTGCTTACTCCAAACTACCTCCAAAAATGTGGGGGGGAGGCCATTTCAACTGCATGCTATACCCAAAATCGTTGTATTGTTAATAAACATTTTGATAAAACTCCATATGAGTTATTATATGGAAGACGCCCGAATGTCAAATATTTCCGTATCTTTGGTTGTATATGCTATGTGCTTAACGATTTTGACAGCCTCGGAAAGTTTGATCCAAATGGCGATCAAGCCATATTTCTCGGTTATTCTTCGAACAAAGTTGCTTATCGGGTTTATCACAAACGGACAAAAACGATTAAAGAGAGCATCAATGTCAAGTTCGATGAATTTTTAGGAATGGCTTTTGAGCAACTCAGTTCAAAACCCGATCCTAACCTGGCTACTTCTTCTTCTGCGCAAAACTCAATTTTCTCGACGAAGGGTGTTCCTACGGTTACATCAGAGGAACTGGATATCTTGTTTCAAGCCGTACCGGTTACACCATCACAGTCAACTACTATGGAGACTCAACAGAGTCTTTTTGATGAAGATACAACACCAAATGATTCACCTGTTGCTTCTTCATCCTCCCTACCACCTCCTGTTACTGATAATCTTGAACCTGTTCAAGATTCATCAGTTGATACAACTCCAGCTGTTTCTCCAGATAATCAATTGAATCCATTAGATCATGTTACATCAGATCAAGTGGATCAAGGTTCAACGTCAACAACGGTTGATGTTTCAATGGATGCCACTGATGTACAACATCTTCCACACAACCGATGAACTAAAAGTCATCCAATAGATCTTATTATTGGTGATGCATCTGCTCCAGTCTCAACTCGAAGGGCTACTTGGAATATGTGTCTATACACTGCCTTTCTTAGTAAGATTGAACCAACAACGATTGCTCAAGCTTTACTAGATTCGAACTGGGTGGTTGCAATGCAAGAAGAGATCAATCAATTTAAACGGTTGAAAGTATGACGATTGGTTCCAAGACCAACTGGTCAACGACCAATAGGGGTTAAGTGGATTTTTAAGAACAAGAAGGATTCTGATGGAATTGTGGTTCGGAATAAGGCACATCTTGTAGCCAAGGGATATCGACAACAAGAGGGTATTGATTATGACAAAACGTTTGCTCCGGTTGCTAGGATGGAGGCTATTCGTCTTTTCCTTGCATTTGCTTCTCATATGAAGTTCACGGTATTTCAAATGGACGTCAAAACTGCTTTTCTGAACGGTCATCTTCAAGAGGAAGTCTATGTCGATCAACCAGAAGGCTTTGTCGATCCCATTCATCCAAATCACGTATACTACTTGGAAAAAGCTTTGTATGGTCTGAAGCAAGCACCGCGTGCATGGTACGAGACCTTAACAAAGTATTTGCTGGACAATGGCTTCTCTCGTGGAACGATTGATAAAACGCTATTCATCCGTAAAACCCACGGTCACATTCTCTTGGTTCAAATTTACGTTGATGACATTATTTTTGGTTCCACGTCCCCGGCCTTATGCAAAGAATTTGGTGACCTTATGGCCAACAAATTCGAAATGAGCATGCTTGACCAGTTAAATTTCTTTTTGGGGTTACAAGTAAAACAATTCCCAAACGGGATTTTTCTCAGTCAAACAAAGTATATCAGTGATATGCTAAAAAAATTTAAAATGACTTCTTTAAAACCAATGACAACCCCAATGAGGACTTTACTGGATGCTGATACTAATGGGGAACCCTTTGATATTACACTTTATTAAAGCATGGTTGGTTCTTTAATGTATCTGACTGCAAGTCGACCTGACATTACACTTGCTGTAACTGTCTGTGCCCGCTTTCAGTCAAATCCTAAGAAATCTCATTCCAAAGCGGTTGTTAGGATTTTTCAGTACCTTAAAGGTACACCTAACCTTGGGATCTGGTATCCTCATGGATCCGATTTCAATCTCACTGCTTACACTGATGCGGATCATGGTGGTTGCCATGTTGATAGAAAAAGCACATCTGGATCAATTCAGATGTTGGGGAATAGGCTAGTTGGTTGGTCATCCAAAAAGCAGAACTATGTGTCTTTATCAACAGCTGAGTCTGAGTACATTGCTGCAGCTCATTGTTGTTCACAAGTTTTGTGGATGCAAATTCAACTTTCAGACTATGGCTTTAAGTTTTCTAAGACCCCGATTTACTGTGATTCACAAAGTGCTATTGCAATAACAAGCAACCCGGTCCAGCATTCTAAGACTAAACACATAGATTTTCGCTATCATTTCATTAAGGACTATGTAGAGAAAGGGATGTAGAGTTATACTTTGTGCCTACTAAAGTGCAATTAGCTGACATGTTCACTAAGCCCTTAGATGAACTTAGGCTAAAGTTCTTGATCAAAGAGATTGGCATGGTAGAATATAGTGCTTGATATTCCTTAGATCTGTTGGGACTTATTCTTGGGATCTTGTGTTTAGGGGGAGTAGATACTTTCTAGGGGGAGCAACTTCTTTCATATGCTTTGGATATCATCTTTTAAGGGGGAGCCTTTAGATTTATGATAACTTCCTGGATATAATTGTTCAATGGTTACGAAAGGGGAGGTAACTCATTGATACCATATTTTAAGGGGGAGTTAATTCATTTTCTTGGGAATTTTATCAAAATGCTGATTTACATTCTTGTATATCACATTTTGAGGGGGAGAAAAAGGGAGAAAATGAGAAAATTATTAAAAAAATGGTGTTTTTCAAAAGTGAATTCATAAATTCTTTGTTTTATATCTGAAATAATTCACTAAGGCTTGTATACATCTCAGTATGCAACCCGTTTTAACAATTGGTATCACTAAAGATTTGTACTTTGTTCACTAATTAAAAGTTCTTTTAAGTACAAATCTTATTTTGAAAAATTCATAAAAATTGGAAAAGATAAAATCCAAAAATATTTGATTTTTACTGAATAAATGTTATTTTTAGCATTATACCGAATCTGACATCCAACAGTACAGATTCGGTAAGTTCAAAGTTTTCAAAAATTGTCTCAGAATTGTTTACCATGAAAAGATTGAAATGAATTTTAATAGGAAAAATCAATTTGTCAAGATTTTGAAGTTAAATTGATAAAGTTTTGAAAAGTGGACTGTATTCGGTAAAATAGGCTCATTCGGTAAAGCCCATTCGGTATTTTATCTTCGGTATCTATAAAAGGAGGGTCAAAGTCAAACTAACTCTCTTACTGTGCTTAATTACCTACCGAGTCTTACTGATCATACCGAATCTGCCTAATCTACCGAAATCCGTTCTTCTGTTTCTTCAAATCTTTGGTATAATTTCATTTTAATCATTGCTTTAGATACATACGTGTAGATCTAAGAAAATTAAATGTTTTTCAACCAGAAAAGATCAAAATAACTAGATTGTGACTCTCAATTTTGAAATTCTGTTGTTTATACCGAGTCTGAGTCGTATTCTTTTAAAACTTTGATTAAACTCAATTGATTTGGTTAATTAACATGAATTCTTGTCTACTCTGAGTTATAATGATTGATCTATCATTTGACCAAGCTTGATTACATATTTAATTGATTGTTTGATGGATTCTGTATCTACCGAATATGTTCTGTCTACTGTATCGAGTCTGTTCATACGATTAACATGTTGATCTGCTTCTAATTGAGTGGTTAATTGATTATGGTTGTGATTTTACATGATAGAATATGCATGTTTGAGTGACTTTATGTTAATTTTGGAGATACCGAATATGTTCTTCTCTTGATACCGAATCTGACTTTTGGTACCTTGAAACTTTCTGATTTTTATCTTCAAACACTTAACATGTTTATTCTATATCTTTCTGATCTGAAAACTCAAGCTTATTTGGTTACAAAATCTCAAGTTTTATGACTACCGAATCTGCTTGATATTGTGTTTAAAAATTGACTAAGTGTTGTTCTGATTCTTTGTGTTATATAATTGATTTTGCATGATGAATTTGTATTGTGATGAATATCATATGAATGTCATGATTGTCAATTACTTGTTCATATTTGAGAATATAGGATTTTTATATCTTTGAAAAACAATAAAAATCATAAAATATAAAAGATAAAACATATTCAAAGGATTTCAAAGGCAAATAAGAATAGAGACATATGCTTTATGTTAAATATCTTGTGGTCTTCTATTTCTTATTTATACAGCTAAATGATGAACAATCACTTCATCAACTCTGAAACCAACATTCCCTGCAACTACTGGACTGCAATTCTAGAGAGACACACTCTGTGGCCTGCTCTAAACTCTACAGTTAGTGTACCTGTAACAGATCTAGAGCTACTTAACAGAACAATTAGGTTTGAGGAAGCTACACAACCTTCTGCTGAAAATCCAGAGGGAATACAAGCTCGTTTTGAATTTCAACTGAGAGGAGTTCAAGGGAGGAGGAGTATCACTAAGGCTGATTTTCAGGAGGATATTCAGACTTCCTGTTGTGCAAAATGCTCCTGCTTTTCCTGCTACTCAACAGATGATGTCATCTGTCTTTGATCTTGGTTATGTTGGAGCCCGCAATGTTCCTCCGGCTAAGTTTCAGAAGAAATGTCTGCACTCAAGGTGGTATGTGATCTTCTCAATCATCAACAGATGCTTGCTGATGATAAGGAGTGGATCCGATAGCCTGACTGTGCCTATGCTGAAGTTGTTCTACTCTTTCATAAGAGTAAAAGCTCCTGACTATGCAGAACTAATATGGGATTTGGTTCAAGCTCAAGTTGATAAGCCAAGGGGTTCATATATATATATATATATATATATATATATATATATATATATATATATATATATATATATATATATATATATATCGAAAGGTTTTTCTGTATCTTTATCCATGATGCTATAAATGCTTGCAAAAATGCAAATATATTTGTACCAGGTACACATGGATTACAGATGAAACGATTTGGGGAGCTGAAGATGAATACCCCGATGGTATCTGATAATCAATTCACTGTGCCGATTCCAAATTGGCTAGAGAGGCTAGCTGAACCCCAAGATGCTCGTATGCGTTCTTATTTTGAGGCTGTAGGAATACCTCTTCCAAACCCGGTACAACAAGAACAAGTTGAACCCGCCACGGTTCCAGCCCCAGAGGTTGTAGAGGAACCTGTAGTACAACCACCTGGACCAGCTAATCCTCCACTTAGGGTGAACCTTAAACGATCTAGGGCTGCACACCAAGCTCAACCCGTGAGGATCAGGGAACCTAGTCCAACTAGGATTGAACCAACCCTTTTCACAACACTCGAAGTGAGCAGTGACACTGACACTTCAGCAACAGCATCTGAATCGTCTCCCGAACATTCTCCTAAGAGAACTCGATATGTGCTTGATGAGATGATTCAGACTCCACCAACCCAACGAGTAACTAGATCTAGGACTTCGACACCTATCGTCCGCCAAACAGTTACTACAACCGTTGGTGATACGGACCAAGACCTAGAACCAATTAGGTCACCCTCACCCATTTCTGTATCACATCCAATAATAACAGTAAGCCCTACGCTAAATGAAGCACAAGTTTCGATAGGCAAGAGATTTAAACGCACGGATGGTACAAAGACCACTAAGCCCATCCAATCTAAACAGGACTTAAGAATAAATCCTATAAAGCAAGGTGCTTTGACATCTAAGGAAGTAAAGTCTTCCTCTGCAGTAAAGTCTGCGTAGACTCAATCGATTGAGGAAACTCAATCATTGAAGTCCAGAACGGCCGAAGGGGAGTCGAAAAATCTTGAAAAGGCACCCTGCGTATCGGCTGGAAATCCTCCTGTGCCTCAATGTACAACAGGGTCTCGAGGTCCAACTTATCATGATGAGGGAGATCTGCCACGTCCCATGGAAATGAGTCAACATGACAATCCTTCAGGATATTTATCAGACTTCCAGCAGACTGATCCCTTGGTTCATGAAAGTGATCCATTGGATCAAACCACTTCTCTTCCAGATTCTAAATCTCAGGGTCTGGAGGAAGAGTCTTTAACTGAAAGAGATTTGCCACTTCATGGTATATCAATGATTTCAGGAGTCAGAGATAGTAATATCTCTGCGAGAGCTAAACTGACGGGTAGTTCTGCTACTCTGTCAGAGTCCCATGAGACTAAAGTCATGGAGGCAGATGCTTCAAAAGAAACTTTGCCGGTGACAACTCCGGTTGTTACCCAACCTCCATCAGAAGGGGATATCACGAATCTGACTAGTAGTATGTACAGCCCTACATATAAGAATAATACCGCACAATCATCCTTACCTGCCCTCACGGCAACTCACACACTTCCATCGACATCGCCTTCAACAGATGCTGTTGATGCTGCTTTTGTTCATGGTTACACCGTTGTTTCACCAACTGGGTCACCTTCTCGGATTTCAAATAGATATGGATTACAGTATCTCTCTGATAATGAGGTGGAGGAGCTCTATCTTGCTGAGTTTGCTAAACGGACTGATCTTGATGAAGTTCGCGAGACTATGATGATTTACCTTGAGCAAGCAAGGATAGTGTATCCTTTCTCTCCATGCAAGTCACCTAGACTAATTCACATGCCTGATCATGATGATTTCGATCCCGACAATCTTCATGAGGGGGAGAATAGACAAAGTGGTCATCGGTCCAGTGGTTATGAAGCTGGTACATCTAGTCAACAGAAGGATAAAGATGTTGTTGATATATCTGATTCCGGTAGTGATGAAATTGAGGAAATCCAGAAGTGTGAAAGTTTTCTAGATGAATTAGAAAGTCAGAGAGAGGGTGACTCAGGGATGTTAATGATTATGGATACAGCTGATCAATTAGAGAATAAGTCATCTCAAGAGAACAATCAGAATTTTGACAACATTGAAGATATTTTGAAGGGGTCATCGAGTATCGCCAATGAATTCAATGATCATCAATTTGTTAACTTGACATCTCCAACTGATGAATTTGGAATACACTTCGAAAAGGAGATTTTCTCTAATGGCAAAGAAGATACTACGACTCCTCCTGATTTGAATGTTCCATTTCAAACTGCAGAGATTGTTCTTGAGCGTGATGCTGATTACCAACTAAGTGAGGATGAAGAGAAAAAGATTCTTCGTTCACCATTCATTGAACAACAAGCGTATAGAATCTATGGTGATTCTGATCTCGTCCTTTCTGCATCAATGAGTGTTTTGGGTGCATGGAAATATCATAAGAAGCCAGAATATCTCAAAGCTTATCTAAGTGTTCGCAATAAATTCAAATTGAAGAATGAAGAGAAACTTCAAATTCAGCGGAATTCAGAGATCAAAAGCATAAATAAGATTTTGATGATTAATAAGGATGAAATGAAGATGCCATTGTTTCAAGTTACAAGAATGGATGATGATGACTATCAGTTTTTAGAAGCGAATTTTGATAAACTAAAGATGGACGACATTATTTTCATTTACAATTATCTGATTAACTTGAATGAATCTGCAACAACTTATCATGCTACTGCAATGAAGGCAGTCTACAGGTTTATTCTTGATTCGATGAGATGTATGTCTGTTCATGATTTTCAAATGGGATTGGAATCTGGACACAAAAAGCTCGGAATCAAACCACCAAATCAAGTGATTGAAGAGCTAAGATACATGTCCTTACTTGAAGTGAGCGACTGTCCATATGGGTTTGCATTTGTCAATTCTCACTATACAAAGATCTTCATTAGAGTCTCAGATTTCAAAAGATACTCAGACGGAACGTTGATGTATGCTTTCAAATACATGAGATGGAGACTGATCAATAACTGCTATTCAACTGAAGATAATGAGATTGTCAAGTACATTCTCACTAGATTGAAAAGTCGTCTCAAAACAAGAGTGAATATACGAAGATATGAGAATCTCAAGGGATTCAAATCTAAAGTTCACTTCAGAGGAACAAAGTTCCTTTAGATGTTTTCAATAGGATTATATTGTAAAGTTCACATTTAACACTAAGGGGGAGATTGTTAGGACCCCGAAGTTGTATAGTGTTAATGTGAATTAAGCTTAAATGAAGGTTCCTTAGAAGAGGGCTATATAAGGAACCTAAGTAGTCCTAATTAGATAGTCATTGTATTGTAACCGAGTTCTAGAAGCTGTGGAATGTAATTTTACCGATTCTCTCTCATACCGAGTCTTCTTCCTATATACCGAATCTCACTCTATCTTATCTTTTCTCTCAATCTCAACATGATCTGACCTATCACTTGACTTATCAACCAAGTTCATTTAAAAATGGAAACAAAATCAGAAATATTGCTGGAATACTGAAGCCGCCAGCCTGCCATCAAAGTCGCTGGCTTAATTATGACAGTTACGCGTTTTATGCTTGCGGATCAAGGTTTACTTGCAAAAGGAGTCAGCGACCCAAAGAAGCCACTGGCTTCATCCTGAAGCCTCCAGTTTGGCCACCAATTTTAAACAGTATAAATAGAGGACTCCTGTTATAGTTTTCAATGTACAACTCAATACAAATCAGTTTAGTTCCGTTTTTCTTTTAGGGTTTTCTCTAAAACCCTTAGATTAGATTTATATTCCATTGTATTCAAGTTATCTATTCAAGTTCTTTTCATCTACCTTTTAAGGTATGATTCTATCTTTACTTTATTGTTTAATCTGTTTTATTTATTTTAATCGTTTATGTTCGTCTTCTGCTACGAACAAAACATTCATAGTGGTTACGTGGACGATAACTAAACTTCATCTGGGAATCAGATGAAGCCACCAGCTTCATCAGTACAAGCCACCAGCTTGGCTGGAACAAAGCCGCCGGCTTCGTGTTTCATCCGTATATTTTCTGGTACTTTTCCAGATCTGTATGGTCAAGTTTCTATGATGATATTTGAATTGTTTTGAATCTGTTATGCTTTAATATACTTGTTTCCCATGCTTAATGATTAAATAACATGATTTTAGGGTTGATTAGTACTTGGTCGGATGTTCTATTATTCGATTCATGCTACTTGTTTAGATCCAGTCCATCAAACTTGTTAAATTGAATTGCATGCAACTAAGTTAAATATCATAATAGTGATAAACTTGTTTAATTTGAATTACGCTTATATAATAGAGTTAGATATTGTTAGGCTTAATCGAAGAACCTTTGTTTGGATTTGTTTAATTAATTATTGCATGAGATCTTAGTAGTAATTGACTTTCAGCTAGTAACTTGAGTTGATCTACTTTGTGTTTAATAGCTTATATAATTTGTCAGTATATTTGCATGTTGATCCTCATCACAAGATTAATATGTATCATGTAATTGAATTAAATATGAAGAATTGACATGTTAGTCATGCACACCACGTGTCTAGCATATGCTTTAAGTCCTACCTATTGAATGATATGCAACAATTAGCTTAGCCTATAAAGGGATAATAGTTGGTCTATGATTATTATTCTGCTTTATGTTAATATAAGTTATGAAACTTGCCTAATATGATTCTCATATGAGTTATTTGTTCATGTAACTGCTTTTATTTTTAATTGTTTATTTTGAATATTCAATTCCTTCTTTTGTTTTATTATTTTGTTTATCTTTTAAAATCATCTCTTTCCAAAGAGATAAGAATATATCCTATAAAAAGACATAAAAATTTATCTTTAATTCTTTATAAGAATTAAAGTATATAATAAACAACTCTTATTCGCATCTACGCCCTCTTGAGATGATAACCTAAAATACTACATCTGATCGGGTTTTGTTGCTCGTTAGGGTGTTAAAGTGTATTAAATAAAGGTTTTATAAATTTAAAAGTTGAAAGATAAGTTAAGCACTACTGCACACACACTTTTGATACATCACTATCTGTCTAAGGCACAAGAGCAAGCATCAATTAAGTCCCTACATATCCTCAAGTCCCAGTTAGTGTACCTACACTATGGTAAAAACTATTCCCGGTCCGACTCGTATATCTACAAGTCCCGCATACAACGCATATACAAAATAGTCTAAGTCTAGGCACCTATCACAAAGTCATCTAGATCCCTTATACCATGCTCTGATACCAGTTGAAATGACCCAAACCCATTTATCGAAAAATGACAAAACCTTTTTTCTTCACAGGGTCCCGGCCAGCTTTACCATGCGGCGAGCGTGAAACCTGCGCGACACTCGACGCGTGTTATAACTGTACATGATGCCCAATTTCATGTTTCACATTTTGGATTCAAAATACACTATGTTGCGCGGCGCGCAATGGACTTGCGCGACACGCCTTAACAAAGAAACCGATGCTGATGCTTGATTTAAATCCCAAAACCAATTTCAATCACTTTTTCGCTGACATAAGTCTTACAAATTCCATATTTATTCATAATTTAAACATAACACAAAATACAACAATTTTAAGCGATAACTTATAACAACCCAACCATTGGGACATAATGACCTGTTATAATTGGGGTGGTAATTCTTACCCAAGTACACAAAACGTCGAATTTTGACTCAGTAACCCAACCCAATATCACGAGCATGATCCCGGGGATTTTACCAATCCCCTACCCAAGTCTAAAGGCTACAAGCCATTCTGCCAAGCTCAAGCAAGCTTCTAGCATTCTAGTCATACATCCAACAGGTTACAAAAAATTTGCACGTAGTTACATGCATATAACCTACTTACTTGCACGTAGTTACAAAAATTTGCATACAAGCGAGCACCACAAACACATATAATCACAATATAATAGGCTACACTACAAACACACTATATGGTTAACCATACGCAATAGTGCTAGTCATCATATGATATAACACTATCCAACACATGTACGTGGCCGACGAAGGGCACCTTCTGGATGGCACCAGCACGTACACGCGAATGTGGCCGACGAAAAGAGAAATTGATAGGTGACACTTACCACATTCTACCGCACCATGTGGCTGACGAAGAGTGAGTAACACTCGCCACAATTCACAATCGCAAACGTGTTTGATGAAAAGTGAATCCTTATGTATATCATTTACCACTTTGCATTATGTGGCCAACAAAGAGTGAATCTATACGACCGGATGTCACCCGCCACTTCACCTACAAGCAAGCAAGTTATATACATACAAATATAATTACTCCACCTACCTTGTAATCTCGAGCAACACAAACCATGTATGTACAACCACCGCTAAGCATCCGAGCAAGTAATCACCTATAATGCAAATATAGGTATAGAAACACATAAACACTTATTCTCTAAAGGAGAATCTAACACTAACACCCTTAACCAAGGGTTTCCTTCTTGCTCACTAAAACAAGCCCATGTAGACACCTAAATGGACATAACCAATTAGCACTACGGATGGTAATTCTAACCCCCACACACATATGTAGAATTTAACTAAATTGTACTTAACCCAAAAGACCGTCATATGGAATTCCCCACAATTACAAACAAGATCGTGGTTATACACTAACTACTTTTCCAACACTAAACCATACAAGTCCAATTCGACCCAAAGGTACAAAACCCATTTTGACACCAAAACCGAGCTAGATGCATAAACACAAGAATGCCACACCAATTTGGGCAAGAATTAACACCTTCTTGTTCCTCTAGCTCATTCTCTCTCTAGGGTTTGCTTCCTCTCTCTAAAATGGTTTTTAGCGGATGAAAATGGAGATAAGAATGAGCTTTGGATCAGATTTTGGGGTCACATGCAAAATTACACTTAAACCCCCAAATTACCCCCAAATTTCCAGCAATTGCGAAACAACCCCCTCTTGTCCCGCTTTTTTGCGTTTCGCGCAAGGTTAAGGTGCGTTGCACCTTAACACTGTTTCTGAAATCAGTGTTCGTTAAATTTTTTAAGCTTTTATTTTCAGGTTTGTTTCAAGTTGCAAGTGGCTGAGTTTTGAAGAAGAAGAAGAAGAAGAAGAAGAAGGGTTTAATTGGGCTAAGGTTAAATTGGGTTTTTAATGGGTTAAGTGATTTTGGTTCAAAAATAAAATAAATTGGTAATTTGTTTTATTTATTTGATTTATTTATTATAATATGGTATTTTGTTTTGTTTATTTTAAATAATTTTTAGTTAAAATAAATTAATTAAAAATAAAGTATTAAAAATAAATAAAATAATTAAAATGGACACTAAACTACACCTCTAGTTTTTCTCTTCTCAATCAATTTCAATGTCTTAAATGGACACTAGAAATAGACACTGAATGACACCCATGCTCTTATAAGTCTTCATTTTGTTTCATATGGTTTGATGCACCGAATATGTATTATGTTAATGAATTAGATATCTATATTTATTTGTGTATATTTTTCTTTGTAATGGTGAATTGTATAGTATTTTTTCCGTCTCACTTCAGGTGTTCACATTACTATTTTATGATGTTTCATTTTAAATCTTAACTTTTCATTTCAACTATTCAGAAGAGGTTATAGTGGTGAGAAGATATTTTATTGGTGGAGATTAAAAGTCGTCGTATTTTCTAAAACTGTGTGCAAAAAGTAAATGAACGCTTATAATACGGATGGATTTTATTAGTATGCTAAGTTCCAATTTTGTTATTCACTATGCCTTTGTTTATCTATTATTTGTTAAAATTATTGACTTTTAAAAAAAATATATATTACTCCGTATTTACATCTCATAAATTTGTTTACTACTCTCTAAAATTTCCTGACTGTATTCTCGTATACCGACTATCATTATTCATGCTCTTAAGATGTAGAAAACAACCAAATATTAGTTTAGAGCTCATATAAACAATTACGCCTTACATGATATTAGATTTGAGAGCCCGTGCATTGCACGCCGGTCTAAAAAATAACATTTACAAATGTTAGTATTGAGACTCATTAACTTAGTTATATGATACAATTAAAATGTACAAACATTTCAATATTGATAACATTTGTACTCGAAATATATGTATTAAAACTATTATTATTGTAAAGGTTATTAATGAATAGAATTACAATGTAACAATCGATTGTTCAAATCAAATTTACAGTAGTAATCCACACATAAAAAATTTATTGTAATAATCCACACATAAAAAAAATGCTTTTATTCTTAAAGGCTGTGTGGCCCTTGATTAGAAACGAGGAAAACAAACCCGCGCTTCGCTGCTGGGTGATTTTGATCGGTTAACGGTCGGTAATTTTGGTATGTCAAATTACCGAAATACCCCCGAAGTTGGTGGTTGAGCAACTAAACGTTAAAAGAACAAAGGAATGAAATAGGAAGTAAAAAATGTATAAAAATAGCTCTGCTGCATAGTAATTTTGATCGGTTAACGGTCAGTTACTTTAACGTTTAAAAAACGGATAACGTTCGGGTAATTAAACGTTAGAAAAATAAAGTTATGAAAATTGCAGGAAAAAAGGAAGTAAAAAAGGTAATAAAAGTTTATTTCGTTGCGGGTTGGTTTTGACCGGTTAACGGTAAGTGCCCGTTGATTAAACGTTAAAAAATAAAGAATAAAAAATGGAGTAAAAAAATTAAAAACAGAATGACCAAAATACCCCCAAATTTGGGGGTATTTACTGTATTGCGATCATAAACAGTAACATGCTCACCAAGATTAGTATTAGTTATAACAAGTTTTCGAACTCTCGCTTCGCGTTGGGGGTTCGGTTTTCAATGTATTTTATTGCGTTTAATTTGTAAAATTATTTCGTGGCTAACGATGATATCGTTGAAGCGTAACTCGAGTCGAACTAAAAGGTATAACCCGTGAAATATTTAAATGTTATTTTAAATTAACAATATATGTGCATCTCCGCGTTTCGCTATGAAATTATCGACTTTTAAAAATTTAACGCAAAATCAACGTGTATGAAAAGTAACCCAAATATTTAGCGTTTTTAAAAGCGTTCATTTTGCGTATAGTTAGTCACATTGTGTTCCTAAAATTATTTCGAGTTTAACGATGGTGTCAGAAAAATTTAACTCGTTGTGAGCGAGAATATATGACCCATTAAATATTTGGGTAGAGTTTATTTAAGATTTTTTATGAAAATGGTTATTTGACACTTTACCCCCCTGGTTTGGGGGGTCGATTTGAATTTTTGAAAAAAGTGTGGGGGGCTTAGTAGATGAAATGAAATTTAGTTAAAATTCAAGAAAAAAGAAAAAAATGTGAAAAGTCGAAAATACCCTTAGATACTATTCATAGTTTTTGTCTATTAGATGTATGCCTGGCAAATGGTCAGTTTGGGTTGGTTTGGGTAACGGATCAAAATGGTTTTGCGTTGAAATGGGTCATAGGTCAAACGGGTCAATTTTTTAAACCGGTCAAAATGGGTCAAGTTGGGTCGGTTTGGGTAACGGGTCCAAACGGGTCACAGGTCAGTTGGGTCAAATGGGTTACATCGCTTTTTTTACATTTATTACATTATTTTAGTTATTATCATTTATTATATATACATAAGAACTATTAATATACATAATAAATGATATAACCATTAATGCTTTCATAAATTTTTTACGGATGAAACTTTTTGTGCTCGACCCGTTTGACCCATTCACAAATCTCATTTGACCTATTTCTATTTATTGATGTTTGAGTATTGATACCCATTAGACCTGTTCCTTCATTTTTTGTATAGGAATTAATAGGTTAGAGAGAAACTCATTTGGATCTTTTTTTAAGTTTTAATTTACATTGTTAAACTTAATTTTTCGCAAGATCCAATTGACCCAAAATCTTGACCCATTTGACCCGAATTTGAGGGTATGGGTCACAATTGTCAGGTCTAATTAAATGTATGTATAATATAATATAATATAATTATAATTATAACTAGAAGGAGGTCCGGGACGCGCTTCGCTGCATCTTTTTCGATATATTAGTCCTTGTTTAATTTACTATAGTATACACTCGTCTCTTTTTCATGAGCTTACAGTTTGTTATCGAAGACGGTGGAACTAAAAAACATAAATCAAATATTAACAAATATTTCAATAACTCCTCATCTATTACATTGATAAACATGTGTCTGGATACTTTTATGTAGCATTCTGAAGTAATACACTAATACCCATACACTAAACTTCTATCCAAACAAATACCGAAAGTATATCTTGTGACGACCCGGCGAATACAATAACATATGATTACATTGCGAGGTATTTGACCTCTAAATGATACATTTTACAAACATTGCATTCGTTTTTAAAAAAGACAAACTTCCATTACAACGAAAGTTGACAGACATGCATACTCTCTCATAATATATCCAAACTATGAATGACTTCTTATCAATCTTGATGAACTTAATGACTCGAATGCAACATCTTTTAAAATATGTCATGAACGACTCCAAGTAATATCTTTAAAATGAGCAAATGCATAGCGGAAGATTTCCTTAATACCTGAGAATAAACATGCTTTAAAGTGTCAACCAAAAGGTTAGTGAGTTCATTAGTTTATCATAATAAATCATTTCCAATAATATAATAGACCACAAGATACTCATATTTAGAAAATAATATGTGCAGGTCTACTCCTGGTCTCCTGCTATAAAATCATTCATATGAAGAACACAGGAACCTTTCAAAACAAACTCACCAACGGTAGCTAATGCGTCGTGCAATGCAAAATCATCTCACCGTGGTAGTTAATACAATATAATTTCAATAACGGTAGCTAATGCGTCGTGCAATGCAAAATCATCTCACCGTAAATAATTTTACAACGGTAGCTAATGCGTCGTGCAAAGCAAAATCATCTCACCGAGGGTAGCTAAAACGGTAGCTAATGCGTCGTGCAATGCAAAATCATCTCACCGAGGGTAGTTAAAAAGGTAGCTAATGCGACGTGCAATACAAAATCATCTCACCATTACTAACTACTAAATCGAACCATTTTGGTAGCTAATGCGTCGTGCAATGCAAAATCATCTCACCGATGGTCGATAATACAATCTTACAGAAATCGAACCTCTGAATCCAAATAATTCTATCCTATAATGTAGTTTTGAATACTTGTATCTATTTCGTCAATCATTTATAAAAAAAAACAGTTCATGTATTCTCAGTTCAAAAATATATCTCAAAAGCATTTAATAAAACAGTTATAAAAACAGCGCATGTATTCTCAGTCCCAAAAATGTAAAGAGTAAAAGGGAATCAAATGAACTCACGATACGATATTTTGTAGTAAAAATATGCATACGATGCAAGGTTGGCCTTGGATTCACGAACCTATATCATTTGTATATATATTAACATTCGTAATTGTAATCGAACAAATATATATGTTATTATTATTGATGTAATTTTTATATATAATAAATTAATAAGTTTCATTATATATATATTTTTTCATTTTATATATAGAAATATTAATATAATTAGGTTATGTATATTAAATATATTTATATAAAATCTTTATTTTTATACTTATAGCTTTAATAATGTCATTAAAACTTTTATTTTCATAATCATAATTATTAATAATAATGATATAGATAATACTGATAACAATAATAATGATAGTTTTTAGTGATATCAAAATAATAATTTTAGTAAAAATGATAATAATAATAATAATAATAATAATAATAATAATAATAATAATAATAATAATAATAATAATAATGATAATAATAATAATAATAATAATAATAATAATAATAATAATAATAATTAATAATAATAATAATAATAATTAATAATAATAATAATAATAAATATAATAATAATAATAATTTTTAATAATAACAGTACTAATAATTGTAATCATATTAATAATAGTAATGATAATATTTGTAATAATACATATGTTAATAATGATAATTCTAATATTTATAAGATGATACTAATACTAATATTTATGAAAATAATAATAAATCTTATTATATTCATAATAATACTAATAATAACCATAATAATGATAATAATACTAACATGATCAATTAATAATAATAATAACAATAATAATACTTATAATAACAATAATAATAATAATTGTTATAATACTTATAACTATGATAATAATAATAATTATTATAATTATAATACTTATAATAACAATAATAATAATAACAACAATAATAATAAAATCATAGTAATAAAAATAATCATAATAATCATAATAATAATAATAATAATAATAATAATAATAATAATAATAATAATAATAATAATAATAATAATAATAATAATAATAATAATAATAATAATAATAATAATAATAATATAATAATAATAATAATAATAATAATTATTATTATTATTATTATTATTATTATTATTATTATTATTATTATTATTATTATTATTATTATTATTTTGGTAAGGAAAACTACCTCAAATGCTTGTTTTAAAAATAATGCCCCGAACCGGGCTCGAACCCGAGACCACTCGCTAACCCAACACCCCTTATAACCATTCGTTCCAGTCTGCTTTTCTGTTATTGTATGATTTTAATTCCTTTGAACCCTTATTCGAAATTCATCTTCCTCATCAAGAATTTTTGAATCGACGGGAACCAATCTTAAACATACAATTGAGTTTAAAATTTGGGTTTAGGTATGAAATTGAAATGGAAAATGATTGTTTGTTCTTGAGTGGAATTAACAGAAAAAAAAATTATACCTCAGGTACGCAAAGAACAACATGAACTCCAAACTTGATTTCAAAATTTAGACATTTTTAGATCGTGATTACTTCATGAGATAAATCATAAATCACTCCTAGAATCAATCTCAATCATCAATTGAACCAGAAACCTTAAAACAAACTTGAATTTCACCAAGAACAAAATTGTTGACTTTTTACTCAAGAATTTTTACTCTAAATTTCGTGATTGATATGAAAAATTGAAACCTGATATTTTACAGATAGATTGAGTGAAGGATTCATAACATAACTGCATTATTACTTTTTGAAATTATTTTCAAATTCGAGGTTTTGGAATTTTGAACTCAAGAACAGGGTGTTTGGTTCAGTGCTTTTTAATTTCTGCCATTATTAACAAATTGCAGTAGTAATTTATAGAATGTGAGTATACACTTGATGTAGGAACATGAATTTATCAATTTATTTGTATTCAACACATGATATCGACATGTAACAGTCTGCAGACAGAAAACAAAATATATACAGCTTGATAACGATTTTAAACAGAATATGTTTTGATAGCTGATGGTAATCGATAAAGAACAGATGTAGTACAAATCATGAGCAGGAAAATAAAATAAATTGATTGTGATGGATAAAAGATTACGCGTTTTATCAGTATTATATATAACTGAATTATATATATCTATATTTATTTAAGTATCTGTTATATATATATATATCCGTATATATTTATACATACATATGTATATATCAAATTATATTTTGTAATATTACTTAATAATATAAATCTATTAATAAATTTGAGGATGTTATTAATTTTTAATAAGAATACTAATACTAATAATAATAATAATATTAGAAATATAATAATCAAAATATTAATCAAAATTATACTAATAATAATAAAAATAAGAGTAATTATAAAATGATAATAATAATATTATTAATGATACTAACAATAAGATTAGTTATAATAATATTAATATTATTAATGATAATAATAATAATAATACTAATAATAATACGACAACTTATACATATCAAATTATATATATATTTATATCTCATATTAGAAACAATAATATTAATAGTACAAATATTAATATTAAAATTAACATTAATAAGAATAATGAAAGTAGTGATAATAATATAACATTTATATTTCAACTTATAATTGCATATAATATATTAACTTTAAACTATATTATATAATAACATTTACTGAATATTTAATATTTATTAATTTTATATATTTTAGACATGTTACAATATACATATAATTTTAATTGTGTAAAGAAGTCATATATATATATATATATATATATATATATATATATATATATATATATATATATATATATATATATATATATATATATATATATATATATATATATATATATATATATATTCATTTTTAATGATAGTTTAATTATTTATATATTACATTACATTTTCAATTCAATTGATTGAATTGCATATTATTACTATATATACATATTTTTATCTTTATATATATATATATATATATATATATATATATATATATATATACATATTTATTTACACACAATTGTTCGTGAATCGTCAGAAATCGTCAAAGGTCAAATGATCTCATTAAAATATTTCAAAAATTTTGAGACTCAGAATTACAGACTTTGCTTATCATGCCGAAATCATATTAAGATTAAGTTTAAATTTGGTCGGAAATTTCTGGGTTGTCACAGTACCTACCCGTTAAAGAAATTTCGTCCCCAAAATTTGATCGAGGTCGTCATGACTAACAGTAAGAATGTTATTATGACGAATGTAAGCTGATACATAGAGTTTTATCATGATTAAGAAATACGGATAAAGAAATTTGATTTCTCGAAGCGTATGAGTGAAGCTATTGTAAAAGAGTGAAATGAGAAAATAGAGATTTGCCTTAACTTTTAACATCATCACGGTTGATCCCCGGATTAAAGAAAATCTTTGTAATCTATATAGGATTTTATTCTTCGGCTATTAAAGGAATTATGATATTCTTCGATTTAATGCGATAATCTATCTCGATTTCTCTGTCGGATATTTCACTATAAATCCACCTTCTTTGTTTCCTTACAACTCACACCTTCTATTCTTTCTCCCTCAACTCATATTTTAAGGTATTCGTCAATATGCTCCATCCAGTACTGATTCTTGATATACTCCTCACTTTCATATCTGTCATTCTCCTTTTTCATCTACCGTCGGAAGAATCTATTTACTTCTACTATACACTTGGTTTTATAGTGTTTTTAGTTCTCCTGTGTCTTTATATTGCCATATGCATCGATATTTATGATTTGTAATTTTTAGGTTGTTGTTGGGCTTTATATCTTCTCTTATATTTCAAAGTTCCTGCTTCTGCCTTCTATAATCATTGTCGTCCACAGTTAATGCTCCCTTCTATTTATTGTGATTTATACTCCCATTTCTATTTTGGAGCTTCATTCTTTCGTTTCCTCTTCTTGCGATTAAGCATCGCTTGTAATGGTCCAGAATTCGCAGATATGAATTTCGAAATGAACATAATTAATGTTCTAAGAAGGAAATTGTAATGGTACGATCTTGATTTGTCAAATTACCAGAATACCTCGGAAAAGACCGAATCATCAAGAAAATATTTCTTGATATGTTTAGAGGTTAAGTAGAATACATGAGTCGTGTAACATAGCACATGATGATGTTATGATCTGTGAATCATCACGTTCTATTTACAAACTCAGCATGACTTATTGTAATATAATCACGTTGATCAAGTGTCATTATATTATACTAACTCATGCTTCAGCTCCCAACACTACTTCGAAAACATTCATACTTCAAACTCGAAGGTCTCAGATTTTAGAAACTAAACAGTTTCCTTTATGATGTAATACAGATAATGTGAAGAGATATAAGATTTCAGATAAGAATAGTTATGAAAATATATTCAGAAATATGGAAGATATTTATAATGAAAGATACGATGATATCTTAGAATTTCTAATATCAGAGGATGATGAAGAATATTGTCCGCAGGGATTTAGAGTCAGGAGCAAGATATTCGTTAATGACTTCAGCAGATACTGAATCATTTGGATTCTTTGAAGGCAGGTTTATTGTTTATGATTTATCCACAACCTCCTTCATAGTTTGCTCAATCCATTTTCCAGTTCCAAACCTTCTCTTTTTCTGAGCTTTGCCAACACACTATTCTTTATCATCAAACTTTTGACTGTTAAGGTCGTTTACAGGTTTTGCTGCTTCATCAACATTTTTCAAAATTTCGAGAACTAGTTCGCAGTTTAGGGTGTTTTTCATAAACTTCACATTCGAAGTATGTAAGTCCAGGAGATAGACGTTATATGTACATATATATCTGTTGGCGTAAACATGCTGCGAGATTTCAAAATACTGATTGCTGATTCCTAGTAATTGGTAAGACAATTCTTGTTACAAGATGCAGATGAGTAAATGACGGGGTTTCGATAATTATAATGATTTTTGGGAAAGTCAAAGATCAGTGAAGTTGTTGGTAAGTTTATTGCTAATGTGGTGGACATAAACGGTTCCCCGGTAACGTTGGCGAAAGGGCAACGTATAAATCGAGGTTATAATAAGACTGTTTTGACTGAGAAGTCGAAGTTGGCTTGCTGGAGCTGTGACAAAAATGTCTATTTTGAAACAGGATTGAAAAATTATGTTAGCTAATAAATGCCAAAGGGCCTGACACGGATACGTGTTAAACTATGACTTTGGTTTCGAGGGTTTTTCAGGTACAAGACTGTGGGTAATATGTGGTTGGATCATCATCTCGATTGTTCATTATTTGAAGTGTCTTCGGGAATTTCGAAGGGTTTGAACACAGATTGTAATCATTAATATACACATGATGTTCTAGCACAGTTTTGAAGTCAAAGTATAGCTTTGAAAGATGTAAGGATCTAATAGTGATAATTTTGGTTATATCTCGAGTTGAATTCCGAGATTTCAAAATCAGAATATGTAATTAGATTTTGAATGAGTATAGTTGTTTTGATTTCTATAAAAGAATATATATATTTTTGTAAAAGTAGGGAGTATAATGGAAGATTTGCTGAATCAGATTCGAAGAATGTAACATATTAGTTATGAATTTATATATCTCTCGGGTATTGATAATGCTAAAAACGAACATATATTTTATAGCATTATTCCTCAAAAAAGACAAGCTTTTAGTTGCAATTGTTCTATTTACAAGTGATATTCGTTTAAATAATAAAAGGTGAAGACAAAAGACAGATTCGACGAATTGAAGACGCAAATGACCAAAAAGCTCAAAAGTACAAAGTACAATCAAAGTGGTTCAAATTATTGATGAGAAACGTCTCAAAACTACAAGAGTACGAGCCGTAAAACGCAAAATACAAGATATTAAATTGTACGCAAGGACGTTCGAAAATTTGGAACCGGGACCAGAGTCAACTCTCAACGCTCGACGCAACGGACTAAAAATTACAAGTCAACTATGCACATAAATATAATATAATATATAAATAATTCTTAAAAATTATATATATATATATATATATATATATATATATATATATATATATATATATATATTTATAAAACCGTCGGCAAGAAGCAAACAACAAATGTGAGCTGTCCCAGCTGGCCATGCGATCGCATGGCCAGGAAGAAGGAATTCCATGCGGTCGCATGACCCAAAAAGGGAGGCCACATTGCTATAAATTTCGCAGTTTCAGTCGAATGTAAACGCATCTTTTTCTTTCTTCATTCTCTCAACGTATATATACAAATATATATATATATATATATATATATATATATATATATATATATATATATATATATATATATTATAATTTTAATTTTAATTTTAATTTTAATTTTAATTTTAATTTTAATTTTATGTTCAACCTTTTTAAATTAATGTCTCGCAGCTAAGTTATTATTATGCTTATTTAATCTGAAGTAATCGTGATGTTAGGCTAAAATATTAAAGACGGGGTAATTGGGCTTTGTACCATAATTGAGGTTTGAACAAAAGAACGACACTTGTGGAAATTAGACTATGGGCTATTAATGGGCTTTATATTTTTTTAATTAAATGATAGTTTGTTAATTTAATATAAAGATTTACAATTGGACGTACCTATAAATAACCATATACACTCGATCAGACACGATGGGCGGGATATTTATAAGTACTAATAATCGTTCATTTAACCGGACACGGGAATGGATTAATAGTCTATGGACTTATTAAAACAGGGGTGAATTATACACAAGGACACTTGGTGTAATTATAGTTTAAGTCCCCAATTAGTTGGAATATTTGACTTCGAATTTAAGGATAATTTGACGAGGACACTCGCACTTTATATTTATGACTGATGGACTGTTATGGACAAAAACCAGACGGATATATTGAATAATCCAGGACAAAAGACAATTAACCCATGGGAATAAACTAAAATTAACACGTTAAACATCATGATTACGGAAGTTTAAATAAGCATAATTCCTTTATTTCATATTTAATTGCACTTTTAATTATCGCACTTTTATTTACTGTCATTTTATTTAAATGCACTTTTAATTATCGTACTTTTTAATTATCGCAATTTTATTTTATCGCACTTTTATTTATCACAATTTCATTATCGTTATTTACTTTACGCTTTAAATTAAGTTATTTTTATTTTTAATATTTTACATTAGGTTTTAACTGCGACTAAAGTTTTAAAATCGACAAACCGGTCATTAAACGGTAAAAACCCCATTTTGATAATAATAATACTACTTATATATATATATATATATTTATATTTTTATAAATATAGTTTTTAAAAATATAGCGTTAAACTTGGCTAAGATCCCTGTAGAACGAACCGGACTTACTAAAAACTACACTACTGTACGATTAGGTACACTGCCTATAAGTATTGTAGCAAGGTTTAGGTATATCCACTCTATAAATAAAAAAATAACTTGTGTAAAATTGTATCGTATTAATAGTATTTTGTAGCAAATATATAACTATTTCGTATACGCCTCGCATAACATCAAGTATTTTTGGCGCCGCTGCCGGGGAAAAACAACGCCGAAAGCGAAACGCTATATAAAAAAAAGATTCTTAGTTTACTTTTGTAAAAATACGCTTTTGTAAAAATACGTTTTAATACAAAGATATAAAAAGAAAAACAAAATTTATATATTTTTAAGAGTTTGTTAAATATATATATATAATTATAAAGTTTCTTCATTTTTATTTTAGTTTTTAAAATATAAGTTTTTATTTGTTTATATAAATATTTTATAAAAAACAGAAAAATGAAAAAAAATTTAATTAAAAACTTAAACGGACCGATCACTGTTGAAGCCCAACTTCTGGCCTGAAACCCTATCCCATGCGATCGCATGAACCCGAAGGTAAAAATCCATGCGACCGCATGTACCTTTCTGACACGCCAGGTTTGACTTCCAACAGCAATAATTACGGTATATTATTATTAATTATTATTAATTAACCCTAATTAGGGTATTGTTATTTTATTATTTAGTTTTATTTTTTATTTTTAGTTTTAAATTTAGTTTATTAAATATATAAAAGTAATACTTTTATATAAATAATATAAAAATAATATTTTTATAAAAATTAGTAATTTATCATTTTTTTGTCTCTTTTTATAAATTGTATATTTTTATTATTTTGTACGTAATTTGTATTTTTATCGCTAGTAATTAGTTTTAAGTGTAGTATTTTGCCGTAGTTATTTTTATTTCTAGATTTTTAGGCTTTGCCGTAAAATTCCTTAAGTACTTTTTCTATAGACTAAGATTTAAGTGCTTTAGAATTTTGCGACGCCGTTTTAAGATTTTAGTACTTTTTAAGTTATTACCGTTTTGAATATAGAATTTCTTTAAGCTTTAAAATTTTTAGACGCAACTTTTAATTCTTAGTTTTTAGACTTTTAAGTTTCGACGCGCTACGTTTTTTTTTATTATTTTTCGACGCTTATTTTCTTATTTTTATTTTTCGACGTTTTTCGACGCACTCTTTTTCTTTCTTATTTCACGACGCTCTAGTTTTTAGGATATAGAATTTTCTATTTCTTCTCTAAAATTTTTTTAAATTTCAACGAAAAATTATTTTAAGTGGTTAAATTGATAGACATCCAAAATTTTTTGCTTCGTATTAATAGTTGGATTTGTTAGTGGCTGAGTTGTGAGCTTCCGGTTTAAAGGGTTCTGGCTCCCTGCTGCATCTATTGGCTATTCGAAACGTGGGCAAAAGCAGAAAAGTCTATTAATTTGATAACTTATATAATTTTTATCTTTTATAACTAATAGGATATTCAGTGAATGCACCGAGCAAAACGTTCACCACCTTTTATACGTTCACCACCTGTAACTCGGTCAAGACATCTAGCCAATATTGTTGCCGTTGATTTTTCTTTAGAATCTTCATCTAGTCGACCAAGTACTCCAATTCAAATTTTCGATAATCCATTTTTTGAACCCGAACTCACAATTGAGAATCCGGAGGATATTCAGGGACAATTCAGAGATCCTGAACCATTAATCTTTCCTCCGGAATCACCAATCATTCAAACAGAGATTGTCGAGGATCAACCCATTAAATCAGAATCCTCTAGTGATTCAGATTCAACAAATTCAATCATGAAGAATCTGGAACCTCTAAGTATGGAAGACCGAATGAGAGCTAAACGCACTGGCCAAGGTCACGCAATTACTCAACCTGACATTAATGCGCCAGATTATGAAATAAAAGGACAAATCCTACACATCGTAACTAATCAATGCCAATTTAGTGGTGCATCGAAGGAAGATCCAAATGAAAATATTCGTACCTTTAATAGGATCTGTACTCTATTCAAAATAGGAGAAGTGGAGGATGAACAGATATATCTCATGTTATTTCTCTGGACTTTAAAGGGAAAAGCCAAAGATTGGTTAGAATCGTTACCTGAAGGGGCGATTGATAAATGGGACGTTTTAGTTGAAAATTTTCTTAAACAATTCTTTCCAGTATCTAAAGCCGTGAGACTTCAAGGAGAAATTATTACGTTCACACAAAAGCCAAATGAAAATCCATATGAAGCGTGGACAAGATTTGGAAAGTTATTAAAAGGATGTCCGCAATATGGTTTAGACACTTGTCAAATAGTACAAATATTCTACCAAGGATGGGACATCACTACAAGAAAAGACATCGATATAGCAGCTGGTGGTTCCATTATGAAGAAAATCGCAACTGACGCTTACAAAATTATTGATAACACTGCTTCCCACTCACATGAGTGGCATCAAGAAAAAGATATCGTTAGATCATCTAAAGCAGCTAGAGCCGATTCTAGCCATGACTTTGATTCCATTTCTGCAAAGATAGATGCTGTAGAAAGACGAATAGAAAAGATGACTAAAGATATTCACTCAATACGAATTAGTTGTGAGCAGTGTGGAGGACCAAATTTGACAAAAGATTGTCTCAGTATTGAACAAGCAATGGAACAAAGAGAGAATGTTTTATACATGAACTAAAGGCCTGGAAATAATTATCAGAATAATTATCAACTGCCAAGACCGATCTACAATCAAAACCAGAATTATAATCGAAATGTTCCATACAACAACCAACAAGGTCCTAGCAATCAACAAGTATCTAATAATACTTACAATCAGCAAAGACCTATTTTTCAAAACAAACCACCACAAACCGATGATAAAAAGCCAAATTTAGAAGATATGATGTCGAAGCTAGTTGAATCTCAAACACAGTTTTTCACATCCCAGAAACAAACCAATGAACAAAATGCTCAAGCATTTAGAAATCAACAAGCTTCTATTCAAAATTTGGAACAAGAAGTAAGCAACCGAGCAAAGTTAATAGGTGAAAGAAAACCGAGAAGTCTACCTAGTGATACAAATGCTAACCCCCGGAATGAAACAGCTAAAGCCATTACCACAAGAAGTGGTATTACACTTAAATCACCTGAAATACCTGTAATTTCTGATGACACTATTCCTACTCCACAAGAACCACAATCTGAGCAAGATAAGGAAACAGAATCGGTAGTTGAAAAGGTTAATGAAGATAACACAATTAAGGCAAAACCTTATGTTAAACCATACCATTCACCACTTCCTTACCCCAAATAAAATGAGAAAAGAAAGACTTGAAGTCGAGCAATCCAAATTCTTGGATATGTTTAAACAAATAAATGTAAATCTTCCTTTCATTGATGTGATTTCAGGAATGCCAAGATATGCTAAATTCTTGAAAGATCTAATCACAAATAGAAATAAAATGGAAGAACTCTCGGCTGTTACAATGAATGCTAATTGTTCTGCAGTACTGTTGAATAAGATACCAGAAAAATTATCTGATCCAGGAAGTTTCACAATTCCATATTTTCTGGGTAGTCTTAGTTCAATTGAGGCATTGGCAGACTTAGGTGCTAGTATAAATCTAATGTCGTATTCACTATACGCTAAACTAGACCTTGGAGAATTGAAACCAACACAAATAAGCATACAACTAGCCGATCGATCAGTAAAATATCCTAGAGGGATAATGGAAAACATGCTAGTTAAAGTTGGTACTTTAGTATTTCCAGTAGATTTTGTTATTCTAGACATGGAAGAAGATTCTCGAGTTCCTCTCATATTAGGAAGACCATTCTTAAACACGGCTAAAGCAATAATAGACGTGTTCAGTAAGAAGGTGACCCTAAGTATAGAAGACGATAGTGTTACCTTTTCAGTTGATAGAACAATGCAACAACCGCAATCTGCAGATGATACATGTTATTATATTCAAACTATAGATTCACATGCAGAATTGTTAGAAGAATTTCCAGAATTACAAGGAACAGGAGAATGTTCTTTAGGAGAAGGAACTGAACCAATTGATGAAGCTGAAATGTTAGCTACACTTATGGCTAATGGATATGAACCAACAACAGAAGAAATTTAAATGCTAAAAGAAGAAGACAGATATCGATATAAATCATCGATAGAAGAACCACCGACATTAGAGTTAAAGCCACTTCCAAACCATTTGGAATATGGTTATTTACATGGTGAATCTGAATTACCTGTAATAATATCGTCTTCTCTTACGGAAAATGAAAAATCTCAACTCATTTTTGTGCTAAAAGCTCATAAACCAGCTATTGCATGGAAAATTCATGACATTAAAGGAATAAGTCCTTCGTATTGCACACATAAAATTTTTATGGAAGAAGGTCATAAAACGTATGTGCAACGCCAACGAAGACTAAATCCTAGTATGCAAGATATTGTTAAGAAAGAAATTATTAAACTGGTAGATGCAGGTTTAATTTATCCAATCTCTGATAGTCCATGGGTAAGCCCAGTTCAATGCGTACCTAAGAAGGGTGGCATGACTGTCATCACAAATGAGAAAAATGAGCTTATTCCTACTAGGACTGTAACAGGATGGCGTGTTTGTATTGATTATAGAAAATTAAATGATGCTACCAGAAAAGATCATTTTCCCTTACCTTTCATTGATCAAATGTTGGAAAGATTAGCCGGAAATAGTTACTATTGTTTTCTTGACGGTTTTTCTGGATATTTTCAAATTCCAATAGCACCCGAGGACCAAGAGAAAACCACATTCACGTGCCCTTATGGTACTTCTGCTTACAAACGCATGCCATTTGGACTTTGCAACGCCCCTGCAACCTTTCAAAGGTGCATGATGGCGATTTTTCACGACATGATAGAAGAATGCATGGAAGTTTTCATGGATGACTTTTCAGTCTTCGGTGATACATTTGAATCATGTCTAGTTAATCTTGAACGAATGCTTATTAGATGCGAACAATCAAATCTAGTACTTAATTGGGAGAAATGCCATTTCATGGTTAAAGAAGGAATCGTTCTTGGTCATAAAATTTCAAAGGAAGGAATTGAAGTGGATAGAGCTAAAGTAGATGTAATTGCTAAACTTCCACATCCCACCAATGTTAGAGGAGTTAGGAGTTTTCTAGGGCATGCAGGTTTTTACCGACGTTTCATAAAAGATTTTTCTAAAATTGCCACTCCTATGAATAAACTCCTAGAAAAGGATGCTCCATTCATCTTTTCAGATGAATGCATCAAATCTTTTAATATTCTTAAAGAAAAACTCACTAATGCTCCGATTATGATAACTCCAAATTGGAATCTACCATTTGAACTTATGTGCAATGCAAGTGATTTTGCAATGGGAGCCGTTTTAGGACAAAGGATTGAAAAACGATTTCAACCTATTTATTACGCTAGTAAGACGTTACAAGGAGCATAAATGAATTATACAACTTCTGAAAAAGAACTCCTTGCTATCGTCTTTGCTTTTGACAAATTTCGTTTATATCTTGTTCTAGCAAAAACGGTGGTCTATACCGACCATTCTGCTCTTAGATACCTATTTTCGAAACATGATGCTAAACCAAGATTAATCCGTTGGATCTTACTCTTACAAGAGTTCGATATTGAAATCCGAGATAAAAAGGGAGCAGAAAATCTCGCCGCTGATCATCTTTCTCGTCTTGAAAATCCTGAATTAGAAGTTCTAAATGAATCGGCCATACAAGATAACTTTTCTGATGAATATCTATTGAAGATAGATTATAGTGAAATTCCATGGTTTGCAGACTATGCAAACTACTTAGTATGTGGATTCCTTGAAAAAGGATTATCGTACCAAAAACGAAAGAAATTCTTTAGTGATATAAAACACTATTTCTAGAAAGATCCACATTTGTTTAAAAGTTGTCCCGATGGAATAATACGCCGATGTGTATTCGGAGATGAAGCTAGTCAAATCTTAAACCATTATCACACAGGACCAGCAGGAGGGCATTATGGGCCTCAACTCATAGCAAGAAAAGTTTACGATGCTGGATTCTATTGGCCTACAATTTTCAAAGACGCACACCTTCTTTGCAAATCCTGCGATGCTTGTCAAAGGGCCGGAAAAATAAGTCAACGTGATGAAATACCACAAAATGTCATTCAAGTATGTGAAGTATTTGACATTTGGGGTATTGACTTTATGGGTCCATTTCCAAAATCTCATAATAATCTCTACATTCTCATTGCCATTGATTATGTATCTAAATGGGCGGAAGCACAAGCTCTCCCAACTAACGATGCACGAGTTGTAGTCAACTTTTTAAAACGTCTTTTTGCTAGGTTTGGAATAGCGAAAGCTTTAATAAGTGATCGGGGTACTCATTTTTGTAATAATCAACTTGAGAAAGTTCTCAAAAGATATGGAGTAACTCATAAAATCTCAACCGCTTATCATCCACAAACAAGTGGACATGTTGAAAATACCAACCGAGCTTTAAAACGTATTCTAGAGAAAACCGTAGGATCAAATCCGAAGGAATGGTCCATGAAATTGGAGGATGCACTTTGAGCTTTTAGAACAGCCTACAAAACTCCAATTGGAACCACACCTTTTAGACTCGTTTACGGAAAACCATGTCATCTTCCAGTAGAAATTGAGCATAAAGCATTTTGGGCTTTGAAGACATGTAATCTTGATTTACATGAAGCTGGACGTCTACGGTTAAGCCAACTAAATGAATTAGAAGAATTAAGACATGAAGCATATGAAAATTCGTTAATCTATAAGGAAAGAACGAAGAAATGGTATGATAAAAGAATCAGAATTTCAAAAGAATTTAAAGAAGGAGACAGAGTTCTTCTTTTCAATTCACGATTCAAGCTATTTCCTGGAAAATTGAAATCAAGATGGTCTGGACCATTTATAGTCAAAAGAGTTTTCCCATATGGAACAGTAGAGTTAATAAATTCAAATGGGATTGAATTTAAAGTTAATGGTCACAGAGTTAAACATTACATAGATAATCCAATGGAAGTTGAAGATGAAGTTAATCACAATTTCGACACCACATCTAACTAAGTGTGGGAAGGTTCGAATCTTTTTAGGGTAATATATATTTCTGTTAGAGTTAGATATTCTGTTTTCGTGTAGTTCTCGAGAATGGAATCCGAATGGTCTTTCCCTAGCAGACCCTAAAGAACTAGTCTTCTCCCCCCATTCTGAATTTTTATTTTTTTTAGGTTTTACGAGATGAAGAATTCCTTTGATCTGAACCATGGTCGATTGCTACATGCTATGATTACTAAATGTAATAATGACACACTTCCGAGTGAACTGGTATCATTCATAAGAGCCAAAATGGACGGAGTAAGAAAAAAACTCAGAAAACATCATCATAAGATACATTTTGGTAAAGGAAAATCAAAATCTGCAACAAAAAGAAGAGCACGACACCTTGAAAGATGTTATAAATGCGGAAAATGGTCACATGAAGGTAAATGTTCAAATAATCAAACATATTCAAATACCGAATTTGTTACTCTATGCAGAGAAGGACCGTTTATATGTTTAGAAGAAAAGATATTGAAGATCCGAGGTTATGCTTACGTAGCTATGGAAAACCAAATCACACGACTCTCCTATGAGTCAGCTAAAGCAGGTCTCTGAGAATTCTTTCTCACATGTAAGTATGTACAGTTTTTATTTTTATTTTTATTGCATTTAACCTTTTGATAATAAACGCTGAATCGTTCGCTATAAAGTATTAAATTGGTATTCAATAAAAATAGGTACGCGTAACCGAAATTATTGATATCATACAAAAATTTATTACATCACTGCGAAATTTACCGTTTATTCTTAAGGTATAAATATCTTTAATCAATCAACCCAAAATATTTCAGAAATTCGTCAGGAGTAAAACTAGGTTATGGAACCGAAATTACTTTACCGAAAAGATGGGCGTATATTTTTGATAATATTTGATTGATTAAAGTGGGATAAAAGAAAAAAAAAGATTTTTAATTTTAATTTTTACGATGTTTTTAAAATTAATATATAAATATTAAATTAATATTGTAAACTTTTTAAAATCAATATATTTAAGTTTGTAAATATTTGAAAAATTAATATTTTTAATATAAGTTTGTATGTATAAAAACAAAAATATAATATAAGTTTGGTGTGAATTTTTAATTTTAATAATATGAATTTTTAATTTGATGCATTTTAAATTTAAGATTGGTGTGAATTTAAAAATAAAAATTTACTTTATTTCATTAAGTTAAAATTTTGATATTTAAAATTCGTCGTGAGTTGAAAACTAGATCGTTGAACTGAAATTGCTTTACCCGAGGGTGGGACGAGAACTTTTATTATCATTATTTTTAATCTTATTGATTTAAAGTATGCCAAAAACATTTAAAAACCCCAAAAATCTTTGCTTTTAAAACAAACGCTTTAAAATGACAAATTTTAAAATTTTGTCGAGAGACGGACTAGGTAAACGTACCAAAACAACCTCGTCCTAAATAAAAAAGAAAAAAAAATTTAAATTTAATTAATTGTTTTATTAATAAAGGTTTTATATAAAAAAAAATCTAATATGTTTGGAAACTTTAGTAAAAATTTAATCATTTTTCTACGCTAATCACCCTCAATAATTTAAATTGTTACTGATTTCTTGCAAATGAGGGCATTGCAAGATCTTAAGTGTGGGAAGGGGTTAAATTCTTTCGGATTTTTAAAATTTTTACTTATACACTTGGTTACCATTAAAAATACTAGTAACGCAGTAGTTGTATTAGAATCTAGTGCTCTCTGATAATAAAGAACAGCCATAGTCTTATATACTGACTACCCAATTCTAGTAAAAAATTTCAAAATTTTCAATTAAATGAATTCAAAATCATGTTTATACATATTTATGAACGATAAAACTAGGTGTTAACACCGAAATTATTGTTACTTCGGAAAGGACATAAATTGAGAAACAACCCAAAATGTTAGAATTCATTTAAAATGGAATAGAGGACAATAAAAAGGCAAAGAAAGAAAAATAAAAGCCAAGTGTGGGAAAAATTTACCAAGTTATTTAAAACATATATCACATATTTTTGTACAAATAACTGAAAATACTTTTGTTTTGGACAATTTTATCAGTTTTACCCAATTTCTTATAATATATTTGAAAGAAAAGATGGATCTACACGATGAATCTATTCCATCATTAAAAGGAAGTAAAGTCTTTCGAAAAAGGCACGCGCTTCTTGATTTAGGCCAGGAAGTTGTCGTCCAGACCAGTTGTAGAGTCTACGAAAAACCTTGAAAAGTTTTCTCAAAAATCAGCTGGAAATCCACGGACCACAGCATCAAACAGGGTCGCCAAGTGGTCAGATTTATCCTAATCATGAGAGGATCTGTCTCGTAAAATGGGGAGGGCACCATGCAAATTAGCTTGATAAGACTAATGAATCAGATCCCCAGAAAGGATAATCTCCTTAAAGATCAAAAATCAGCCTTTAAGACTGATATTACTCAATCCTTGAGATTGACTTTTAAAGATTGAGAATTACAAACTCATGGAATTCGATGATATCTAAACTCGAGCTTGAACGAGAAAATATTTTGATCAAAATTACAAACCGATTTGTTTTCTGAAAAAACCCATTTTTAATGCGTTCATTACCATTGAACGTAAAATCCTAGGAATTCACCTGGAATTCATTAGGTCACCTGAACCAAATCGGGTATCAACCGTAAGAACGGTGGTTGCATAGCATGGTCAAAGACAGGACCTTGTGCCAGACCGAAAAATTATAGGGTGAGCTTTACTATTGCTCCTACAAAGGATAGTAATTGCATCCTACATGTTATAGACCATAATTAAAAGCATATCAGGGGACATTGCCTTAAAAGTTGCTTGTTCAACGCTTTCCTTTACAACCGGACGGTAGTTTACTGAAAGGTAATATACGGAGCAAGTATACAGGACGTGTTGCTTTCCTAATACAAGGTTAGCAAGTGGGTGACATAAAACCGCAAGTTTTGAGATAAAATTTTCAAATCTGAAACCCACCAAACCCACAAAAACATTTTGCAAACACCGGTGAAGGGTTATTCCAGAAAACTTATCTAGGGTAAAAGCTAGATTTAATTTTCAAAAGATCAAATGTTTTCATAAAGATCTAATTTCCTTAAGGATCTAAATTTTCATAGTCATGTGAGACTGTAAACCATAACGTTACTATCATTGTTTATACCGCAGTATAGAAATCACTGATGTACAAAGTGTGAAGAATAAAGAAGTGATTCTAGTATTTTTATTTCAAGACTATATTGCTTGAGGACAAGCAACGCTCAAGTGTGGGAATATTTGATAATGCTAAAAACGAACATATATTTCATAGCATTATTCCTCAAGAAAGACAAGCTTTTAGTTGCAATTGTTCTATTTACAAGTGATATTCGTTTAAATAATAAAAGGTGAAGACGAAAGACAGATTCGACGAATTGAAGACGCAAACGACCAAAAAGCTCAAAAGTACAAAGTACAATCAAAGTGGTTCAAATTATTGATGAGAAACGTCTCAAAATTACAAGAGTACAAGCCGCAAAACGCAAAATACAAGATATTAAATTGTACGCAAGGACGTTCGAAAATCCGGAACCGGGACCAGAGTCAACTCTCAACGCTCGACGCAACGGACTAAAAATTACAAGTCAACTATGCACATAAATATAATATAATATATAAATAATTCTTAAAAATTATATATATATTATATATATTTATAAAACCGTCGGCAAGAAGCAAACAACAAATGTGAGCTTTCCCAGCTGGCCATGCGATCGCATGGCCAGGAAGAAGGAATTCCATACGGTCGCATGACCCAAAAAGTGAGGCCATATTGCTATAAATTTCGCACTTTCAGTCGAATGTAAACACATCTTTTTCTTTCTTCATTCTCTCAACGTGTGTGTGTGTATATATATATATATATATATATATATATTATAATTTTAATTTTAATTTTAATTTTAATAATAATAAGGGTATGTTAGCGAATGTTGTAAGGGTGTAAGTCTAAATTCTGTCCGTGTAACGCTACGCTATTTTTAATCATTGTAAGTTATGTTCAACCTTTTTAAATTAATGTCTCGTAGCTAAGTTATTATTATACTTATTTAAGCTGAAGTAATCGTGATGTTAGGCTAAAATATTAAAGAGGGGGTAATTGGGCTTTGTACCATAATTGAGGTTTGAACAAAAGAACGACACTTGTGGAAATTAGACTATGGGCTATTAATGGGCTTTATATTTGTTTAATTAAATGATAGTTTGTTAATTTAATATAAAGATTTACAATTGGACGCACCTATAAATAACCATATACACTCGATCGGACACGATGGGCGGGATATTTATAAGTACTAATAATCGTTCATTTAACCGGACACGGGAATGGATTAATAGTCTATGGACTTATTAAAACAGGGGTGAATTATATACAAGGACACTTGGTGTAATTATAGTTTAAGTCCCCAATTAGTTGGAATATTTGACTTCGGATTTAAGGATAATTTGACGAGGACACTCGCACTTTATATTTATGACTGATGGACTGTTATGGACAAAAACCAGACGGACATATTGAATAATCCAGGACAAAGGACAATTAACCCATGGGAATAAACTAAAATCAATACGTCAAACATCATGATTACGAAAGTTTAAATAAGCATAATTCCTTTATTTCATATTTAATTGCACTTTTAATTATCGCACTTTTATTTACTGTCATTTTATTTAAATGCACGTTTAATTATCGTGCTTTTTAATTATCGCAATTTTATTTTATCGCACTTTTAATTATCGCAATTTCATTATCGTTATTTACTTTACGCTTTAAATTAAGTTATTTTTTATTTTTAATATTTTACATTAGGTTTTAACTGCGACTAAAGTTTTAAAATCGAAAAACCGGTCATTAAACGGTAAAAACCCCCTTTTTATAATAATAATACTACTTATATATATATATTTATATTTTTTCAAATATAGTTTTTTAAAAATATAGCGTTAAACTTGGCTAAGATCCCTGTGGAACGAACCGGACCTACCAAAAACTACACTACTATACGATTAGGTACACTGCCTATAAGTGTTGTAGCAAGGTTTAGGTATATCCACTCTATAAATAAATAAATAACTTGTGTAAAATTGTATCGTATTTAATAGTATTTTGTAGCAAATATATAACTGTTTCGTATACGCCTTGCATAACATCAGGTATTAACTACACGTTAAAAAAAAATTCACAATTGATATTTTTTACAAAAGAATTTTATTACAGTCTTTATGGAAATATACATGTGTATATTTCTTTAGATGTAACATATATTTAATGAGTTAATATAAATTAAACTCATTTGATTTACAGTTGAAACTAGAATTGAGTAATCCCTAAAACTTTAGAAATTACATAAGTATTTCTTCAATGATATTGAGATTATGAATCAGTACTTCGTTATTTGTTGATGCATGATGTTGGTTTTCGTGAAATTCTTGTGAACTTCGCAAGGTACGAATGATGTTATTCGAAAAGTTTCGAGTACATCGATGATGAAAGTGTAAAATCAAACATATATTTGAATAATACACTTGATTTATTATGAATTGGAATTTATTGAATTGAGACAGAGATTGTAGTTAACGATGGTTAAGTTGCGGATGAAGGACGTACATTATTACATATTAGTAATATGAATTAACTGAGAAGTTAAGATTCACACATAATAGCTTAGTACGGAAAGATTTATTATGGTTTAAAAATTTATATATATAAGATATAGTGGAAATGAGTTAATACTTCACAACTCGTTGATATGACATACTTGTTGTTGATTTGTAATGATGTCCACGGTGATTCTTGAACTGTTGGAGCTTGTGATGTTATAGGTGCTACTAGTGCTGATGATGCTGAAGGTACTGACGGTGCTGGTGATGCTAACGGTACTGTTGATGTTGTTGATAAAACAAGTCTAGTTTGTAAATCTCGCCTCATTCTTGTCAGGGTTTCTACTCTTTCTTCTATCATTTTGGTTCACTCATCTGATTTATGGTTAGGGTTAGAATAGATAATCTCTAAGACTTTGGAGATTACATAATCACCACAGAATGTTTCTTCAATGAAGTTATAGATTAATACTTCATCGGTTATTATTGTTGGTACTCCTTGGTATCTATGGTGCATGTGACGTTGATGCTCGAGGTACAGATTTTGATGTTGAGGTGTGGGATACGGATGTTGTTTGAAATGTCCCGTTCTTATTGATTAAAAACGTTCCATATTAATTGATTTCGTTGCGAGGTTTTGACCTCTATATGAGACATTTTTCAAAGACTGCATTCATTTTAAAACAAACCATAACCTTTATTTCATCAATAAAGGTTTAAAAAGCTTTACGTAGATTATCAAATAATGATAATCTAAAATATCCTGTTTACACACGACCATTACATAATGGTTTACAATACAAATATGTTACAACAAAATAAGTTTCTTGAATGCAGTTTTTACACAATATCATACAAGCATGGACTCCAAATCTCGTCCTTATTTAAGTATGCGACAGCGGAAGCTCTTAATAATCACCTGAGAATAAACATGCTTAAAACGTCAACAAAAATGTTGGTGAGTTATAGGTTTAACCTATATATATCAAATCATAATAATAGACCATAAGATTTCATATTTCAATACACATCCCATACATAGAGATAAAAGTCATTCATATGGTGAACACCTGGTAACCGACATTAACAAGATGCATATATAAGAATATCCCCATCATTCCGGGACACCCTTCAGATATGATATAAATTTCGAAGTACTAAAGCATCCGGTACTTTGGATGGGGTTTGTTAGGCCCAATAGATCTATCTTTAGGATTCGCGTCAATTAGGGTGTCTGTTCCCTAATTCTTAGATTACCAGACTTAATAAAAAGGGGCATATTTGATTTTGATAATTCAACCATAGAATGTAGTTTCACGTACTTGTGTCTATTTTGTAAATCATTTATAAAACCTGCATGTATTCTCATCCCAAAAATATTAGATTTTAAAAGTGGGACTATAACTCACTTTCACAGATTTTTACTTCGTCGGGAAGTAAGACTTGGCCACTGGTTGATTCACGAACCTATAACAATATATACATATATATCAAAGTATGTTCAAAATATATTTACAACACTTTTAATATATTTTGATGTTTTAAATTTATTAAGTCAGTTGTCCTTGTTAGTAACCTACAACTAGTTGTCCACAGTTAGATGTACAGAAATAAATCGATAAATATTATCTTGAATCAATCCACGACCCAGTGTATACAGATCTCAGTATTGATCACAACTCAAACTATATATATTTTGGAATCAACCTCAACCCTGTATAGCTAACTCCAACATTCACATATAGAGTGTCTATGGTTGTTCCGAAATATATATAGATGTGTCGACATGATAGGTCGAAACATTGTATACGTGTCTATGGTATCTCAAGATTACATAATATACAATACAAGTTGATTAAGTTATGGTTGGAATACATTTGTTACCAATTTTCATGTAGCTAAAATGAGAAAAATTATCTAATCTTGTTTTACCCATAACTTCTTCATTTTAAATCCGTTTTGAGTGAATCAAATTGCTATGGTTTCATATTGAACTCTATTTTATGAATCTAAACAGAAAAAGTATAGGTTTATAGACAGAAAAATAAGTTACAAGTCATTTTTGTAAAGGTAGTCATTTCAGTCGAAAGAACGACGTCTAGATGACCATTTTAGAAAACTTACTTCCACTTTGAGTTTAACCATAATTTTTGGATATAGTTTCATGTTCATAATAAAAATCATTTTCTCAGAATAACAACTTTTAAATCAAAGTTTATCGTAGTTTTTAATTAACTAACCCAAAACAGCCCGCGGTGTTACTACGACGGCGTAAATCCGGTTTTACGTTGTTTTTCGTGTTTCCAGGTTTTAAATCATTAAGTTAGCATATCATATAGATATAGAACATGTGTTTAGTTGATTTTAAAAGTCAAGTTAGAAGGATTAACTTTTGTTTGCGAACAAGTTTAGAATTAACTAAACTATGTTCTAGTGATTACAAGTTTAAACCTTCGAATAAGATAGCTTTATATGTATGAATCGAATGATGTTATGAACATCATTACTACCTTAAGTTCCTTGGATAAACCTACTGGAAAAGAGAAAAATGGACCTAGCTTCAACGGATCCTTGGATGGCTCGAAGTTCTTGAAGCAGAATCATGACACGAAAACAAGTTCAAGTAAGATCATCACTTGAAATAAGATTGTTATAGTTATAGAAATTGAACCAAAGTTTGAATATGATTATTACCTTGTATTAGAATGATAACCTACTATAAGAAACAAAGATTTCTTGAGGTTGGATGATCACCTTACAAGATTGGAAGTGAGCTAGCAAACTTGAAAGTATTCGTGATTTTATGTAACTAGAACTTGTAGAATTTATGAAGAACACTTAGAACTTGAAGATAGAACTTGAGAGAGATCAATTAGATGAAGAAAATTGAAGAATGAAAGTGTTTGTAGGTGTTTTTGGTCGTTGGTGTATGGATTAGATATAAAGGATATGTAATTTTGTTTTCATGTAAATAAGTCATGAATGATTACTCATATTTTTGTAATTTTATGAGATATTTCATGCTAGTTGCCAAATGATGGTTCCCACATATGTTAGTTAACTCACATGGGCTGCTAAGAGCTGATCATTGGAGTATATATACCAATAGTACATACATCTAAAAGCTGTGTATTGTACGAGTACGAATACGGGTGTATACGAGTAGAATTGTTGATGAAACTGAACGAGGATGTAATTGTAAGCATTTTTGTTAAGTAGAAGTATTTTGATAAGTGTATTGAAGTCTTTCAAAAGTGTATAAATACATATTAAAACACTACATGTATATACATTTTAACTGAGTCGTTAAGTCATCTTTAGTCGTTACATGTAAGTGTTGTTTTGAAAGCTTTAGGTTAACGATCTTGTTAAATGTTGTTAACCCAATGTTTATAATATCAAATGAGATTTTAAATTATTATATTATCATGATATTATCATGTATGAATATCTATTAATATGATATATATACATTAAATGTCTTTACAACGATAATCGTTACATATATGTCTCGTTTAAAAATCATTAAGTTAGTAGTCTTGTTTTTACATATGTAGTTCATTGTTAATATACTTAATGATATGTTTACTTATCATAGTATCATGTTAACTATATATATATATCCATATATATGTCATCATATAGTTTTTACAAGTTTTAACGTTCGTGAATCACCGGTCAACTTGGGTGGTCAATTGTCTATATGAAACATATTTCAATTAATCAAGTCTTAACAAGTTTGATTGCTTAACATGTTGGAAACACTTAATCATGTAAATAACAATTTCATTTAATATATATATAAACATGGAAAAGTTCGGGTCACTACAGTACCTACCCGTTAAATAAATTTCGTCCCGAAATTTTAAGAAGTTGGAGGTGTTGACGTATCTTCTGGAAATAAATGCGGGTATATCTTCTTTATCTGATCTTCTCGTTCCCAGGTGAATTCGGGTCCTCTACGAGCATTCCATCCAACCTTAACAATTGGTATCTTGTTTTGCTTAAGTCTTTTAACCTCACGATCCATTATTTCGACGGGTTCTTCGATGAATTGAAGTTTTTCGTTGATTTGGATTTCATCTAATGGAATAGTGAGATCTTCTTTAGCAAAACATTTCTTCAAATTCGAGACGTGGAAAGTGTTATGTACAACCGCGAGTTGTTGAGGTAATTCAAGTCGGTAAGCTACTGGTCCGACACGATCAATAATCTTGAATGGTCCAATATACCTTGGATTTAATTTCCCTCGTTTACCAAATCGAACAACGCCTTTCCAAGGTGCAACTTTAAGCATGACCATCTCTCCAATTTCAAATTCTATATCTTTTCTTTTAATGTCAGCGTAGCTCTTTTGTCGACTTTGGGCAGTTTTCAACTGTTGTTGAATTTGGATGATCTTCTCGGTAGTTTCTTGTATAATCTCCGGACCCGTAATCTGTCTATCCCCCACTTCACTCCAACAAATCGGAGACCTGCACTTTCTACCATAAAGTGCTTCAAATGGCGCCATCTCAATGCTTGAATGGTAGCTGTTGTTGTAGAAAAATTCTGCCAACGGTAGATGTCGATCCCAACTGTTTCCGAAATCAATAACACATGCTCGTAGCATGTCTTCAAGCGTTTGTATCGTCCTTTTGCTCTGCCCATCAGTTTGTGGATGATAGGCAGTACTCATGTCTAGACGAGTTCCTAATGCTTGCTGTAATGTCTGCCAGAATCTTGAAATAAATCTACCATCCCTATCAGAGATAATAGAGATTGGTATTCCATGTCTGGAGATGACTTCCTTCAAATACAGTCGTGCTAACTTCTCCATCTTGTCATCTTCTCTTATTGGCAGGAAGTGTGCTGATTTGGTGAGACGATCAACTATTACCCAAATAGTATCAAAACCACTTGCAGTCCTTGGCAATTTAGTGATGAAATCCATGGTAATGTTTTCCCATTTCCATTTCGAGATTTCGGGTTGTTGAAGTAGACCTGATGGTTTCTGATGCTCAGCTTTGACCTTAGAACACGTCAAACATTCTCCTACGTATTTAGCAACATCGGCTTTCATACCCGGCCACCAAAAATGTTTCTTGAGATCTTTGTACATCTTCCCCGTTCCAGGATGTATTGAGTATCTGGTTTTATGAGCTTCTCTAAGTACCATTTCTCTCATATCTCCAAATTTTGATACCCAAATCCTTTCAGCCCTATACCGGGTTTCATCTTCCCGAATATTAAGATGCTTCTCCGATCCTTTGGGTATTTCATCCTTTAAATTTCCCTCTTTTAAAACTCCTTGTTGCGCCTCCTTTATTTGAGTAGTAAGGTTATTATGAATCATTATATTCATAGATTTTACTCGAATGGGTTCTCTGTCCTTCCTGCTCAAGGCATCGGCTACCACATTTGCCTTCCCCGGGTGGTAACGAATCTCAAAGTCGTAATAATTCAATAATTCAATCCACCTACGCTGCCTCATATTCAGTTGTTTCTGATTAAATATGTGTTGAAGACTTTTGTGTTCAGTATATATAATACTTTTGACCCCATATAAGTAGTACCTCCAAGTCTTTAATGCAAAAACAACCGCTCTTAATTCCAAATCATGCGTCGTATAATTTTGTTCGTGAATCTTCAATTGTCTAGACGCATAAGCAATCACCTTCGTTCGTTGCATTAATACACAACCGAGACCTTGCTTTGATGCGTAACAATAAATCACAAAATCATCATTCCCTTCAGGCAATGACAATATAGGTGCCGTAGTTAGCTTTTTCTTCAATAACTGAAACGCTTTCTCTTGTTCATCATTCCATTCAAATTTCTTCCCTTTATGCGTTAATGCAGTCAAGGGTTTTGCTATTCTGGAAAAGTCTTGGATGAACCTTCTGTAGTAACCAGCTAGTCCTAAAAACTGGCGTATGTGTTTCGGAGTTTTCGGGGTTTCCCACTTTTCAACAGTTTCTATCTTTGCCGGATCCACCTTAATACCTTCTTTGTTCACTATGTGACCTAGGAATTGAACTTCTTCCAACCAAAATGCACACTTTGAAAACTTAGCGTACAATTCTTCCTTCCTCAATACTTCTAACACCTTTCTCAAATGTTCACCGTGTTCTTGGTCATTCTTTGAGTAAATAAGTATGTCATCAATGAAAACAATGACAAACTTGTCAAGGTATGGTCCACACACTCGGTTCATAAGGTCCATGAACACAGCTGGTGCATTAGTTAAACCAAACGGCATGACCATAAACTCGTAATGACCGTAACGTGTTCTGAAAGCAGTCTTTGGAATATCATCTTCTTTCACCCGCATTTGATGATACCTGGAACGTAAGTCAATCTTTGAATAAACAGACGAGCCTTGTAGTTGATCAAATAAGTCATCGATTCTCGGTAGTGGGTAGCTGATGTTACGCGAGGTGTATATAAAATAGTTTATAATTTTAGCAAAAAATACTATTAAATACGATACAATTTTACACAAGATATTTATTTATTTATAGAATGGATATACTTAAACCTTGCTACAACACTTATAGGCAGTGTACCTAATCGTACAGTAGTGTAGTTTTTAGTAAGTCCGGTTCGTTCCACAGGGAAATCTTTAAGCAAAGCTCAACGCTATATTAATTTACTTTTATAAAAATACAAATATATATATAAGTAATATTATTATTATAAAGAGGGGTTTTTACCGTTTAATGACCGGTTTGTCGATTTTAAAACTTTAGTCGCAGTTAAAACCTAATGTAAAATATAAAATAAACACAAGACTTTAAATTAAAGCGTAAAGTAAATAACGATAATGAAATTGCGAATAATAAAAATGCGATAAAAATTAAATTGCGATAATTAAAAAGTACGATAATTAAAAGTGCGATAAAATGAAATAACAATAAATAAAAGTGCGATAATTAGAAGTGCAATTAAATATAAAATAAAGGAAATAAAATATGATATAAAAGAATTATGCTTATTTAAACTTCCGTAATCATGATGTTTGACGTGTTGATTTTAGTTTTATGCCCATGGGTTAATTGTCCTTTGTCCTGGATTATTCAATATGTCCGTCTGGTTTTTGTCCATAACAGTCCATCAGTCATAAATATAAATTGCAAGTGTCCTTGTCAAATTATTATTATACCCGAAGATAAATATTCCAACTAATTGGGGATTCGAATTGTAACAAGGTTTTAATACTTTGTTTAATGAATACACCAGGTTATCGACTGCGTGTAAACCAAGGTTTTACTACTTTGTTAACAATTACACCAATTACCCTTGAATGTAATTTCACCCCTGTTTTAATTATTCTAGTGGCTATTAATCCATTCCCGTATCCGGTTAAATGAACGATTATGCGTACATATAAATACCCCGCCCATCGTGTCCGATCGAGTGTATATGGTAATTTATAGGGACGCCCAATTGTAAATCTTTATATTAACATTAACAAACTTTCATTTAGTTAAACAAATATAAAGCCCATTAATAGCCCATAGTCTAGTTTCCACAAGTGTCGTTCTTTTGTCCAAACCCCAATTATGGTACAAAGCCCAATTACCCAATTTTAGTAATTAGCCCAACATCATGATTACTTCGTTTTAAATAAGCATAATAATAACTTAGCTACGAGACATTAATATAAAAAGGTTGAACATAACTTACAATGATTAAAAATAGCGTAGCGTTACACGGACAGAATTTCGACTTACACCTTTACAACATTCGCTAACATACCCTTATTATTAGAATTATAATTAAAATTAAAATATAAATTATAAATATAAATATATATTACTTATGAAGAGGAAGAGAAAAAAGATGATCAAAACTCGTCAGAAAACTGGCTATTTATAGGACCTGACCAGCAATCTCACACCATGCGACTCGCATGGTTTTGTGCTTCTGGCCATGCGAGTCGCATGGCCACCCTGGATTCAGCCAACTACTTTTGTTTTCTTCTTGCCGACGTAATATAATAATAATAATATATATAATATATAATTATATATAATTATATATATATTATATTATATTCTTGTGCATAGTAGACTAGATATTTTTGGTCCGTTGCGTCGGGCGTTTCTTCTTGGCTCAGGTCCCGGTTCCGGATTTTCGGACGTCCTTGCGTATTATTTTAAATCGCGTACTTTGCGTCTTGTAACTTGTACTCTTGTCATTTTGAGACGTTCCTCATCAATATTTTGAACCTTTTTGATTGTATCTTGTACTTTTTAGCTCTTTGGACCTTTTTGTCTTTAATTTGTCGAATCTGCCTTTTGTCTTCACCTTTTATTATTTAAACGAATATCACTTGTAAATAGAACAATTGCAACTAAAAGCTTGTCTTTCTTGAGGAATAATGCTATGAAATATATGTTCGTTTTTAGCATTATCAAATATTCCCACACTTGAGCGTTGCTTGTCCTCAAGCAATATCGTCTTGAAATACTAGAATCACTTCTTTATTCTTCACACTTTGTACATCAGTGATTTCTATACGGCGGTATAAACAATGGTAGTAACGATATGGTTTACAGTCCCACATGACTATAAAAATTTAGATCCATTAAGGAAATTGGATCTTTATGAAAACATTTGATCTTTCGAAATCTAGTTTTTACCCTAGATAAGTTTTCCGGAATAACCCTTTACCGGTGTTTGCAAAATATTTTTGTGGGTTTGGTGGGTTTCAGATTTGAAAATTTTAGCTCAAAACTTGCGGTTTTGTGTCACCCACTTGCTAACCTTGTATTTGGAAAGCAACACGTCCAGTTTACTTGTTCCGTATATTACCTTTCGGCAAACTACCGTCCGGTTGTAAAGGAAAGCGTTGAACAAGCAACTGTTAAGGCAATGTCCCGTGATATGCTTTTGATTATGGTCTATAGCGTGTCGGACGCAATTACTATCCTTGGTAGGAGCAATAGTAAAAGCTCACCCTTATAATTTTTCGGTCTGGCACAAGGTCCTGTCTTTGACCATGCTATGCAACCACCGTTCTTACGGTTGACACCCGATTTAATTCAGGTGACCTAATGAATTCCAGACGAATTCCTAGGATTTTACGTTCAATGGTAATGAACGTATTGAAAATAGGGTTTTCAGAAAACAAATCGGTTTATAATTTTGATCAAAATATTTTCTCGTTCAAGCTCGAGTTTAGATATCATTGAATTCCATGAGTTTGTAATTCTCAATCTTTAAGGTCAATCTCTAGGATTGAGTAATATCAGTCTTAAAAGCTGATTTTTAATCTTTAAGGAGATTATCCTTTCTGGGGATCTGATTCATTAGTCTTATCCAGCTAATTTGCATGGTGCCCCCCCATTGTACTTGATAAATCCTTCTCATGGTTAGGATAAATCTGACCACTTGGCGACCCTGTTTAATGCTGAGGTCCGTGGATTTCCTGCTGATTTTAGTGATGACTTTTCTAGATTTTTCGTCAACCTACAGCTGGTCTGAACGACAACTTCATGACCTAAATCAAGAAGCGCGTGTCTTTTTCGGAAGACTTTACTTCCTTTTAGTGATGGAATTGATTCATCGTGTAGATCCATCTTTTCTTTTCTTTCATTGGGTAAAACAGTTTAGTTTAGTTCAAAGCAAAAGTATTTTCAGTTATTTGTTACAAATATATGTGGCATATGTTTAAAATAACTTGGTAAATTTTCCCACACTTGGCTTTTTATTTTTCTTTTTATCGTCCTCTATTCCATTTTAAATGAATTTTGACGTTTTAGTTTGTTTCTCAATTTATGTCCTCTCCTAGGTAACAATAATTTCGGTGTTAAAACCTAGTTTTATCGTTCATAAGTATGTATAAACATGATTTTGAATTCATTTAATTGAAAATTTTGAAAAATTTTACTAGAATTGGGTAGTCAGTATATAAGACTAGGGCTGTTCTTTTTTATCAGAGAGCACTAGATTCTAATACAACTACTGCTTTACTAGTATTTTTAATGGTAACCAAGTGTTTAATATAAAAATTTTAAAATCCGAAAGAATTTAATCCCTTCCCACACTTAAGATCTTGCAATGCCCTCATTTGCAAGAAATCAGTAACAAATTATATTATTGAGGGTGATTTGTGTGAAAATGATTAAATTTTTACCAAAGTTTCCAAATATATTGGCGTTTGTTTGCTGAATGATAAATGGTGCACGTCATTTGTTCATTCCGTCTTGTTGTTATTTCACATGTATTTTGCATCATTGTCGTCAAAATTACTTGCTTTTGCTGAACTTAATGCCAGTCTTTGAAAATGCGTTGTTTTACCCTGTTGTGTACATAAGATAAACTGCAAACATATATACATATTTTTGAAGTTTGGTTTATTACCCCACATTCAAAAATTATTAAAATCTAAGAATAAAAGTTAGATAATTATAAAAATGATTACAATATTAACAAAAAATATTAACATATCAATAATTACAAATTACAAAATAAAAATAAAAATAAGTAAACTAAGGATGATATTGGTACCAATAGGGGTTCCACGCATAACCATAAGTGCTATAGAATGCCTCGGCAGGGTCATACGTAGGATATGGTGGCTGCATCTCTATCGACCAAGGAGGGAAGACGGGTTTCGGTGTAGGAATATAGTTTCTACCTATGTGTTGGCAATGCGGTATGATCTGGTTCTGATGAACTTGCCAATCTTCAAATGCTCTCTGTCTAGCATTTTCGTATTCCTGAGAAGCTATAAACCTTTGCATTTCTTGCATCTGGTTCCCCCCTCCTACATTACCTTGTTCTTGGTTTCTCTCTACCTGTGGATGTCTACCATTGTATCGTACTGCGGCGTTATTTCGCCGCTTCAACACTTTCGCACCATGGTACACATTTAAACCTATAGTGTCGCGGGGTTCCGGCTCTTCTACTAATAATCCCCCCCGACTTATATCCACACCGAGATATTCACCAATCAAAGTAATAAAAATACCACCTCCTATTATGCTATGTGGACGCATCCCTCGAACCATAGCTGATAAATAATAACCCACACAATATGGTATACTTACAGCGCTGTGTGGGTCTCGAATACACATATGGTAAAACAAATCTTGTTCATTTACCTTTTCTTTGTTTTTACCCCTTTGTGTAATCGAGTTAGCTAAAAACCTATGTATTACTCTTAATTCGGCTCTATCTATATCCAAATAAGAGTAGTTTCCCCCTTTAAAACGGTGGTGGCTTGTCATTTGACTCCACACACCGTGTGTATCAAAATTCTCATCTATTTTCCTACCGTTTAGTATCAATCCTCTACAATCGGCAGACGCTAATTCCTCAGGCGTATATATACGTAAAGCCTGAGCCATGTCTAGTAAAGACATGTGGCGCATCGAACCGCCTAACAAAAATCTAACAAAAGAACGATCGGTTAAACTGGCTACCCGATCATTCAACTCTATACTACATAACAACTCTTCACACCATACTTTATATACAGGTCTGCGTATGGTGAATAAACATATCCAGTCATTAAAAGAAGAATTACCATACCTCTGTACCAGTAATTCCCTAATTGGCCCGGCCAATTCTACAGCTTCCAAGGGTCCCCATTCTATGACCCTCGGTACCTCAACAACCTTGGAATGAAGAGTATGCAAACCCCGTTGATATTTTGGATAATCTATCCAAAGTCTGTCAAATCGCAAGTTCGGGTGCAACTGTTCCAAGTGCATATCTGAAAAGGTCATGACTGGATGAGGTACATCCTGCTTGTAGTAGTTATCTACCTCCTGTTGTTCCAAGTTCTCAGCAGGAGCATGGCGGGCTTGGGATGAAGATTCACCCCTTTCATTCTGCAAAACACATCAAACACAAATTTTGTGCATCCAAATATGCATTAGTGTCAGCAAAATCATCAATCAAAATAATTACAATGACATTATCAATTTATATCAAACTTAAGCTCATTTTCACATTTTTATCAAATCTACACTTTTTCAAATAAGCATATACGAAAATTTTCGCCAAGTTCATAAACATTCAACTCAAATAACATGTCAAAATAATCATTACTAGCAAATAAACAAGTCTCAAATGGCATTATCTTTCAAAAATCAAGTTCATGAATTTTGGACTTGAAAAAGTCCACTTTAATTCTCAAAATCATGTTTAGGCTCAAAGTTTGGATCTTTTAACTACCTAGACATGTTACACTACTCAATTTAGCAATAATTCATGACAAAAATCGGCCATAACCTGTTTATATCAAAAAGCCCCAAATTTGCTCAAGAACACAAACCCTAGATTCTAAAGATTTTGAAGTTTTTGGCTTCAAATCATGTTAACAAGCATCAATCTAGGTTATACATGCATAATATACTAACAATTTAACACTAATTACACTAAAAATTAACAAAATTCAAATTATGAAAATATGCTCAAGAACACACTAAAATTCGGATTTAAAGGTGATTTGGGGTGTAATTGTACCTGTTTTCTTGAGTAGTTTCTAGATATCATCCTTCTCAACATGATTGTAGCAAAAAATTTGGTGATTAACGGTTAAAAATTGAGATTTTTGGGGGTGATTTTCGTGGGTTTTCGGGTTCTGTTCGAGCTGTATTTGGGTGTTTATGTGTGTGTGAGAGTGATCAGTTCGAGCAGCTAGTTTTATTTTTTTTTCTGTAATTTGGTCCCTCCGCGAGTCGCGGAGGTTTTAACTTAAAACTCCGCGAGTCGCGGAGTTATTTTTTTTTTTTTTTTTTTTTTTTTTTTTTTTTTTTTTTTTTTTTATAATCTTTAACTTATAAAACAATTAAGAAATTAATTTTAAAATTTTGTTTCCCTTGTTATTTAGGACGAGGTCGTTTCGGATTGATGTCCTAGTCCGTCCCTCGACAAAATTTTAAAATTTGTCTTTTTGTAGCGATTGTTTTAAAAGCTAAGATTTTTGGGTTTTTTAATGTTTTTGGCATACTTTAAATCAACAAGATTAAAAATAATGATAATAAAAGTTCTCGTCCCTCCCTCGAGTAAAGCAATTTCGGTTCAAAGACCTAGTCTTCAACTTACGACGAATTTTAAAAATCATATTTTTAACTTAATGAGATAAAGTAAATTTTTGTATTTAAATTCACACAACTTAAATAATAAATTCAAAATTAATATTAAAAATTCAAAATTCACACCAAACTTAAAATTTGAAATGCATAAAATTAAAATTTCATATTTTAAAACTAAAAAATTCACACCAAACTTAATTTAAAAATTCATAAATTCATACCAAACTTATATTAATTTTTCAAATATTTACAATTTTAAAAATATTGTTTTTACAAAGTTTACAATATTAATTTAAGATTTAAATATTAATTTTAAAAACATGGTAAAAATAAAATTGAAAATCTTTTTGTCTTTTTATCCCACTTTAATTAATCAAATATTATCAAAAATATGCGCCCCTCTTTTCGGTAAAGTAATTTCGGTTCCAAGACCTAATTTAACTCATGACGAATTTTTGAAATATTTTGGGTTGATTGATTAAAGATATTTATACCTTAAGAATAAACGTTAAATTTCGCAGTGATGTAATAAATTTTCGAACGATATCAATAATTTCGGTCGCCAAACCTAATTTTATTTAATACCAATTTAATACTTTTTAGCGAACAAATTAGCGTTTATTATCAAAAGGTTAAAAATAAAAATAAAAATAAAAACTGTACAGACATACCTGTGAAATAGATTTCTTAGTTATATGATCTATTGTATTCATAAGATAGTCGGTTTAATTGGTCTTCCATGGCTGCATAGGCGTAACCTCTAGCATTCATTGTCTTTTCTTCTAAACATATGAACGGTCCGTCTCTGCATAAAGTAACAAATTCGGTATTTGAATAGGTTTGATTATTTGAACATTTACCTCCATGTGACCATTTTCCGCATTTGTGACATTTTTCTAGGTGTCGTGCTCTTCTTTTCGCTGCGGATTTTGATTTTCCTTTACCAAATTGTAACTTATTATCTTCGCATCTGGATCCTTTTCTAACTCCGTCCATTCTTTCTCTGATTACTGATACTAATTCACTCGGTAGTATGTCATTATTACGTTTAGTGATCAAAGCGTGTAGCATTAGACCATGGTTTAGTTCACAGGCAGTCTTCATTTCGTAAAAACCTAAAAAAAATAAAAATTCAGAATGGGGGGAGAAGACTAGTTCTTTAGGGTCTGCTAGGGAAAGACCATACGTGTTCCATTTTCGAGAACTACACGAAAACAGACAATCTAACTCTAACAGAAATACATATTATCCTTTAAAGACTTGATTCTCCCCACACTTAGTTAGCTGTGGTGTCGAAATTGTGATTAACTTCGTTGTCGACTTCCATCGGACCCTGTATGTAATGTTTAACTCTGTGACCATTAACTTTAAATTTAATCCCATTTGAATTTATTAATTCTATTGTTCCGTATGGGAAAACTCTTTTGACTATGAATGGTCCAGACCATCTTGATTTCAATTTTCCAGGAAATAGCTTGAATCGTGAATTGAAAAGAAGAACTCTGTCTCCTTCTTTAAATTCTTTTGAACTTCTGATTCTTTTATCATGCCATTTCTTCGTTCTTTCTTTATAGATTAACGAATTTTCGTATGCTTCATGTCTTAATTCTTCTAATTCGTTTAGTTGACTTAATCGTAGACGTCCGGCTTCATGTAAATCAAGATTACATGTCTTCAAAGCCCAAAATGCTTTGTGTTCAATTTCTACTGGAAGATGACATGCTTTTCCATACACAAGTCTAAAAGGTGTGGTTCCAATTGGAGTTTTGTAGGCTGTTCTAAAAGCCCAGAGTGCATCCTCCAATTTAATGGACCATTCCTTCGGATTTGATCCTACGGTTTTCTCTAGAATACGTTTTAAGGCTCGGTTGGTATTTTCAACTTGTCCACTTGTTTGTGGATGATATGCGGTGGAGATTTTATGAGTTACTCCATATCTTTTAAGAACTTTCTCAAGTTGATTATTACAGAAATGAGTACCCCGATCACTTATTAAAGCTTTCGGTGTTCCAAACCTTGCAAAAAGACGTTTCAAAAAGTTGACTACAACTCGTGCATCGTTAGTTGGGAGAGCTTGTGCTTCCGCCCATTTAGATACATAATCAATGGCTACGAGTATATATAGATTATTATGAGATTTTGGAAATGGACCCATAAAGTCAATACCCCAAATGTCAAATACTTCACATACTTGGATGACATTTTGTGGCATTTCATCACGTTGACTTATTTTTCCGGCCCTTTGACATGCATCACAGGATTTGCAAAGAAGGTGTGCGTCTTTGTAAATTGTAGGCCAATAGAATCCAGCTTCATAAACTTTTCTTGCTGTTAGTTGAGGCCCATAATGCCCTCCTGTTGGTCCTGTGTGACAATGGTTTAAAATTTTACTAGCTTCATCTCCAAATACACATCGGCGTATTATTCCATCGGGACAACTTTTAAACAGATGTGGATTTTCCCAGAAATAGTGTTTTATATCACTGAAGAATTTCTTTCGTCTTTGGTACGATAATCCTTTTTCAAGGAATCCACAAACTAAGTAGTTTGCATAGTCTGCAAACCATGGGATTTCTTTATAATCTATCTTCAATAGATATTCATCAGGAAAGTTGTCTTGTATGGCCGATTCATTCAGAACTTCTAATTCGGGATTTTCAAGACGAGAAAGATGATCAGCGGCGAGATTTTCTGCTCCTTTTTTATCTCGGATTTCAATATCAAACTCTTGTAAGAGTAAGATCCAACGGATTAATCTTGGTTTAGCATCTTGTTTTGAAAATAGGTATCTAAGAGCAGAATGGTCGGTATAGACCACCGTTTTTGCTAGAACGAGATATGATCGAAATTTGTCAAATGCAAAGACAATAGCAAGGAGTTCTTTTTCAGTAGTTGTATAGTTCGTTTGTGCTCCTTGTAATGTCTTACTAGCATAATATATAGGTTGAAATCGTTTTTCAATCCTTTGTCCTAAAACGGCTCCCATTGCAAAATCACTTGCATCGCACATTAGTTCAAATGGTAGATTCCAATTTGGTGTTATCATGATTGGTGCATTAGTGAGTTTTTCTTTTAGAATATTAAAAGATTTGATACATTCATCTGAAAAGATGAATGGCGCATCCTTTTCTAGGAGTTTATTCATAGGAGTGGCAATTTTAGAAAAATCTTTTATAAAACGTCGGTAAAAACCGGCATGCCCTAGAAAACTCCTAACTCCTCTAACATTTGTGGGATGTGGAAGTTTAGCAATTACATCTATTTTAGCTCTATCCACTTCAATTCCTTCTTTTGAAATTTTATGTCCAAGAACGATGCCTTCTTTAACCATAAAATGGCATTTCTCCCAATTAAGCACTAGATTTGATTTTTCGCATCTAATTAGCATTCGTTCCAGATTAACTAGACATGATTTAAATGTATCACCGAAGACTGAAAAGTCATCCATGAAAACTTCCATGCATTCTTCTATCATGTCGTGAAAAATCGCCATCATACACCTTTGAAAGGTTGCAGGGGCGTTACAAAGTCCAAATGGCATTCTTTTGTAAGCAAAAGTACCATAAGGGCACGTGAATGTTGTTTTCTCTTGGTCTTCGGGTGCTATTGGAATTTGAAAATATCCGGAAAATCCATCTAGAAAACAATAGTAACTATTTCCGGCTAATCTTTCCAACATTTGATCTATGAAAGGTAAGGGAAAGTGATCTTTTCTGGTGGCGTCATTTAATTTTCTATAATCAATACATACACGCCATCCTGTTACAGTCCTAGTAGGAATAAGCTCATTTTTCTCATTTGTGATGACAGTCATGCCACCCTTCTTAGGTACGCATTGAACTGGGCTTACCCATGGACTATCAGAAATTGGATATATCAAACCTGCATCTAGCAGTTTAATAATCTCTTTCTTAACTACATCTTGCATATTAGGATTTAGTCTTCGTTGGCGTTGCACATACGTTTTATGACCTTCTTCCATAAGGATTTTATGTGTGCAATACGAAGGACTTATTCCTTTAATATCATGAATCTTCCATGCAATGGCTGGTTTATGAGCTTTCAACACAGAAATGAGTTGTGATTTCTCATTTTCAGTAAGAGAAGACGATATTATTACAGGTAATTCAGATTCACCATGTAAATAAGCGTATTCCAAATGGTTTGGAAGTGGCTTTAACTCTAATTTCGGAGGTTCTTCTATCGATGATTTATATCGATATCTGTCTTCTTCTTTTAGCATTTGAATTTCTTCTGTTGTTGGTTCATATCCATTAGCTATAAGTGTAGCTAACATTTCAGCTTCATCAATTGGTTCATTTCCTTCTCCTAAGGAACATTCTCCTGTTCCTTGTAATTCTGGAAATTCTTCTAATAATTCTGCATGTGCATCTATAGTTTGAATATAATAACATGTATCATCTGCAGATTGTGGTTGTTGCATTGCTCTATCAACTGAAAAGGTAACACTCTCATCCTCTATACTTAGGGTCAGTTTCTTACCGAACACGTCTATCATTGCTTTAGCCGTGTTTAAAAATGGTCTTCCTAATATGAGAGGAACTTGAGAATCTTCTTCCATGTCCAAAACAACAAAATCTACTGGGAATACTAAAGTACCAACTTTAACTAGCATGTTCTCCATTATCCCTCTAGAATATTTTATTGATCTATCGGCTAGTTGTATGCTTATTCTGGTTGGTTTCAATTCTCCAAGGTCTAGTTTAGCGTATAGTGAATACGGCATTAAATTTATACTAGCACCTAAATCTGCCAATGCTTCTATTGAACTAAGACTACCCAGAAAACATGGAATTGTGAAACTTCCTGGATCAGATAGTTTTTCTGGTATCTTATTCAACAGCACTGCTGAACAATTAGCATTCATAGTGACAGCCGAGAGTTCTTCCATTTTCTTTCTATTCGTGATTAGATCTTTCAAGAATTTAGCATACCTTGGCATTCCTGAAATTACATCAATGAAAGGAAGATTTACATTTATCTGTTTAAACATATCCAAGAATTTGGATTGCTCGGCTTCAAGTTTTTCCTTTTTCATTTTACTCGGATAAGGAAGTGGTGGTTGGTATGGTTTAACATAAGGTTTATCTTTAACTGTGTTATCTTCATTAACCTTCTCAACTACCGGTTCTTTTTCCTTATCTTGATCAGGTTGTGGTTCTTGTGAAGTAGGAATAGTTTCATCAGAAGTTACAGGTATTTCAGGTGGTTTAAGTGTTGTACCACTTCTTGTGGTAATAGCTTTAGCTGTTTCATTCCGGGGGTTAGCATTTGTATCACTAGGTAAACTTCCCGGTTTTCTTTCACCTATTAACCTTGCTAGGTTACTTACTTCTTGTTCTAGATTTTGAATAGAAGCTTGTTGATTTCTAAATGCTTGAGCATTTTGTTCATTGGTTTGTTTTTGAGATGTGAAAAACTGCGTTTGAGTTTCAACTAGCTTCGTCATTATTTCTTCTAAATTCGGCTTTTTATCATCGGTTTGTTGTGGTGGTTTGTTTTGAAAATTCGGTCTTTGCTGATTGTAAGTATTGTTGGATATTTGTTGATTGCTAGGACCTTGTTGGTTGTTGTATGGAATATTTCGGTTATAATTCTGGTTTTGATTGTAAATCGGTCTTGGCGGTTGATAATTATTCTGATAATTATTTCCAGGCCTTTGGTTTATGTATGAAATATTCTCTCTTTGTTCCATTGTTAATTCAATACTGAGACAATCTTTTGTCAAATGTGGTCCTCCACACTGCTCACAACTAATTCGTATAGCATGAATATCCTTAGTCATCTTTTCCATTCGTCTCTCGAAAGCATCTATCTTTGCGGAAATGGAATCTAAGTCATGGCTAGAATCGGCTCTAGCTGCTTTAGATGATCTAATGATATCTTTTTCTTGGTGCCACTCATGTGAGTGGGAAGCAGTATTATCAATAATTTTGTAAGCATCAGTTTCGGTTTTCTTCATAATAGAACCACCAGCTGCTATATCTATGTCTTTTCTTGTAGTGATGTCGCATCCTTGGTAGAATATTTGTACTATTTGACAGGTGTCTAAACCATGTTGCGGACATCCTCTTAGTAACTTTCCATATCTTGTCCACGCCTCATATAGAGTTTCATTTGGTTTCTGTGTGAACGTAACAATTTCTGCTTGAAGTCTTACGGCTTTAGATGCAGGAAAGAATTGTTTAAGAAATTTGTCAATTAAAACATCCCATGTATCGATCGCCCCTTCAGGTAACGATTCCAACCAATCTTTGGCTTCTCCCTTTAAAGTCCAGGGAAATAACATGAGATATATCTGTTCATCCTCCACTTCTCGTATTTTAAATAGTGTGCAGATCCTATTAAAGGTACGTAGATGTTCATTTGGATCTTCCTTCGGCGCACCACTAAATTGGCATTGATTAGTTACCATGTGTAGAATTTGTCCTTTGATTTCATAATCTGGCGCATTAATGTCTGGATAAGTAATTGCGTGACCTTGGCCAGTGCGTTTAGCTCTCATTCGGTCTTCCATACTTAAAGGTTCCAGATTTTCCATAATTGAATTTGTTGACTCGGTATCACTGAATGATTCTGATTTAATAGTTCGTTCCTCAACAATCTCTGTTTGAATGATTGGTGGTTCCGGAGGAAAGTTTAATGGTTCAGGATCTATGAACCGTTCCTGAATATTTTCTGGATTCTCAATTGTGAGGTTTGTTTCAAAAACTGGATTATCGGAAATTTGAACTGAAGTACTTGGTCGACTGGATGACGATTCTAAAGAAAAATCAACGGCGGTTATATTTGTTAAACGATGTCTTGATCGAGTTACAGGTGGTGAACGTACAAAAGGTGGTGAACGTCTTACTCGGTGCATTCACAGAATATCCTATTAGTTTTTAAAAGGAAAGAAAAATTATAATAAGTTATCCAATCAATAGACTTTTCTGATTTTGCCCACGTTTCGAATAGCCAAAAGATGCAGCAGAGGGGCAGGATTCGTTTGGTCTCAATATAATTGAGGACTGTTTGGCTCCAATAACCCGGTCCACGTACAAATCCAACTATTACTACGAACCAGAAAATTTTGATGTCTATCAATTTAACCACTTAAAATAAATTTTCGTAATTTTAAGAATTTTAGATAAGAAGTAGAAAAAAATTCTATGTCCTAAAAACTAGAATAGCGAAAAATAAGAAAGAAAAAGATTGCGCGTCGAAAAATGTCGAAAAAGAAAAAAAATGGTTGAAAAATAAAAGGTGACGGAAAAATAAAAGAAACTTATAAAAACTTAAAAATACTTAACTAATTTAACCTTATTACTACAACTAACTTAAAATTATAATCGCAAATTGAAATTACTAATTGGAATGATAATTGGTACATAGTAAAAGGTCTCTAAAAATATTAAAGCTTACAGGAAAAACTAAATCCCAAATGGAAATAACTTAAAAAGAAACTAAAACGTAAAAAGGCGTCGCAAAATTCTAAAGCACCTAAATCTTAATTTTAAGGAAATAGCACTTAAGAGAGTTTACGGCAAAGCCTAAAAATATAGGAGTAAAAATAACTATAGCAAAAACTAAGTTTAAAATTAATTATGAGCTAAAAAATACAAAAGTTACGCTACAACGATTAAAAAGGGACAAAATATTAAAAAGTTATTAAAAGTTATAAAAATATTAGATTTTATAAAAATATTATTTTTATATTTTATAATAAAAGTATTAAGTTTTAAATATAATAAAACTTAATTAAAAGTAATTAATTAAACTAAAATCTTAATTAATAATAATAAAACTAGGGTTTAATTAAATAATAATATATTATACTCCGTAATTAATGCGTTTTTAGGGTTTGAGGGTGGCCCTGTCAGACCCTTCATGCGAGTCGCATGGTTTTAGGGGTTGGGTCATGCGAGTCGCATGACTGAACTGGACCAGTTCAACTGGACTGGTTCAAATGACGGGTCACGTATTATTTTATATTTAATTTCTTTTTTCTGTTTTATATTTAAAATATAAATATATTAAAATAAAAACTTAAAAATAAACTTAAAATACTTTATAATTTTGTAAAAATAAAAGAAAAACTTAAAAATATACTTAAAATACTTTTTTTTTTTTTTTCGATTTTAAAAGCTTTTTTTTTAATTTTTTTTTTCTTTTTAATTTTTTAAACAAAAATATAAATTTTACAAAAACTAATTATAACTTAAAAATTAAAAATATGGCGTTTCGCTTCGGCGAAAGTGTCCCCGGCAGCGGCGCCAAAAATACTTGATGTTACGCGAGGTGTATATAAAATAGTTTATAATTTTAGCAAAAAATACTATTAAATACGATACAATTTTACACAAGATATTTATTTATTTATAGAATGGATATACTTAAACCTTGCTACAACACTTATAGGCAGTGTACCTAATCGTACAGTAGTGTAGTTTTTAGTAAGTCCGGTTCGTTCCACAGGGAAATCTTTAAGCAAAGCTCAACGCTATATTAATTTACTTTTATAAAAATACAAATATATATATAAGTAATATTATTATTATAAAGAGGGGTTTTTACCGTTTAATGACCGGTTTGTCGATTTTAAAACTTTAGTCGCAGTTAAAACCTAATGTAAAATATAAAATAAACACAAGACTTTAAATTAAAGCGTAAAGTAAATAACGATAATGAAATTGCGAATAATAAAAATGCGATAAAAATTAAATTGCGATAATTAAAAAGTACGATAATTAAAAGTGCGATAAAATGAAATAACAATAAATAAAAGTGCGATAATTAGAAGTGCAATTAAATATAAAATAAAGGAAATAAAATATGATATAAAAGAATTATGCTTATTTAAACTTCCGTAATCATGATGTTTGACGTGTTGATTTTAGTTTTATGCCCATGGGTTAATTGTCCTTTGTCCTGGATTATTCAATATGTCCGTCTGGTTTTTGTCCATAACAGTCCATCAGTCATAAATATAAATTGCAAGTGTCCTTGTCAAATTATTATTATACCCGAAGATAAATATTCCAACTAATTGGGGATTCGAATTGTAACAAGGTTTTAATACTTTGTTTAATGAATACACCAGGTTATCGACTGCGTGTAAACCAAGGTTTTACTACTTTGTTAACAATTACACCAATTACCCTTGAATGTAATTTCACCCCTGTTTTAATTATTCTAGTGGCTATTAATCCATTCCCGTATCCGGTTAAATGAACGATTATGCGTACATATAAATACCCCGCCCATCGTGTCCGATCGAGTGTATATGGTAATTTATAGGGACGCCCAATTGTAAATCTTTATATTAACATTAACAAACTTTCATTTAGTTAAACAAATATAAAGCCCATTAATAGCCCATAGTCTAGTTTCCACAAGTGTCGTTCTTTTGTCCAAACCCCAATTATGGTACAAAGCCCAATTACCCAATTTTAGTAATTAGCCCAACATCATGATTACTTCGTTTTAAATAAGCATAATAATAACTTAGCTACGAGACATTAATATAAAAAGGTTGAACATAACTTACAATGATTAAAAATAGCGTAGCGTTACACGGACAGAATTTCGACTTACACCTTTACAACATTCGCTAACATACCCTTATTATTAGAATTATAATTAAAATTAAAATATAAATTATAAATATAAATATATATTACTTATGAAGAGGAAGAGAAAAAAGATGATCAAAACTCGTCAGAAAACTGGCTATTTATAGGACCTGACCAGCAATCTCACACCATGCGACTCGCATGGTTTTGTGCTTCTGGCCATGCGAGTCGCATGGCCACCCTGGATTCAGCCAACTACTTTTGTTTTCTTCTTGCCGACGTAATATAATAATAATAATATATATAATATATAATTATATATAATTATATATATATTATATTATATTCTTGTGCATAGTAGACTAGATATTTTTGGTCCGTTGCGTCGGGCGTTTCTTCTTGGCTCAGGTCCCGGTTCCGGATTTTCGGACGTCCTTGCGTATTATTTTAAATCGCGTACTTTGCGTCTTGTAACTTGTACTCTTGTCATTTTGAGACGTTCCTCATCAATATTTTGAACCTTTTTGATTGTATCTTGTACTTTTTAGCTCTTTGGACCTTTTTGTCTTTAATTTGTCGAATCTGCCTTTTGTCTTCACCTTTTATTATTTAAACGAATATCACTTGTAAATAGAACAATTGCAACTAAAAGCTTGTCTTTCTTGAGGAATAATGCTATGAAATATATGTTCGTTTTTAGCATTATCAGTAGCGGTTCTTGATGGTAAGTTTGTTCAACTCTCGGTAGTCGATACACAACCTGAATGTACCATCTTTCTTCTTGACAAACAAAACAGAAGCTCCCCACGGTGATGTGCTTGGTCGAATGAAACCACGCTCTAAAAGTTCTTGTAATTGGCTTTGCAGTTCTTTCATCTCGCTGGGTGCGAGTCTGTAAGGAGCACGAGCTATTGGTGCAGCTCCTGGTACAAGATCTATTTGAAATTCAACGGATCGATGTGGGGGTAATCCCGGTAATTCTTTTGGAAATACATCTGGAAATTCTTTTGCAATGGGAACATCATTGATGCTCTTTTCTTCAGTTTGTACTTTCTCGACGTGTGCTAGAATAGCATAGCAACCTTTTCTTATTAGTTTTTGTGCCTTCAAATTACTAATAAGATGTAGCTTCGTGTTTCCCTTTTCTCCGTACACCATTAAGGGTTTTCCTTTTTCTCGTATAATGCGAATTGCATTTTTGTAACAAACGATCTCTGCTTTCACTTCTTTCAACCAGTCCATACCGATTATCACATCAAAACTCCCTAACTCTACTGGTATCAAATCAATCTTAAATGTTTCGCTAACCAGTTTAATTTCTCGATTCCGACATATATTATCTGCTGAAATTAATTTACCATTTGCTAATTCGAGTAAAAATTTACTATCCAAAGGCGTCAATGGACAACTTAATTTAGCACAAAAATCTCTACTCATATAGCTTCTATCCGCACCCGAATCAAATAAAACGTAAGCAGATTTATTGTCAATAAGAAACGTACCCGTAACAAGCTCCGGGTCTTCCTGTGCCTCTGCCGCATTAATATTGAAAACTCTTCCGCGGCCTTTTCCATTAGTGTTCTCCTGGTTCAGGCAATTTCTAATAATGTGGCCCGGTTTTCCACATTTATAACAAACTACATTGGCATAACTTGCTCCGACACTACTTGCTCCGCCATTACTCGTTCCGACACCATTTATTCCTTTTGTTCTATTAACCCCTGGTCCGTAGACCTCACACTTCGCCGCGCTATGACCATTTATTTTACACTTGTTGCAAAATTTGGTGCAGAACCCCGAGTGATACTTTTCACACCTTTGGCATAGCTGCTTCTGATTGTTGTTGTTGTTGCGGTTATTATTGTTATTGGGATGATTGTTGTAGTTGCTGTTGTTGTTGTTGTTGGGCCGTTTGTTGTAGTTGCGATTGATGTTGCGATTGTTGGGATAATTGTTGCGATTATTGTTGTAATTACAGTTGTTGTTGTATTGGTGATTCTTATCACCGTTTTCCTCCCACTTTCTTTTGACTTACTTCTCATTGGCCTCTTCAGCAGTCTGTTCTTTAATTCTTTCTTCAATCTGGTTCACTAGTTTGTGAACCATTCTACATGCCTGTTGTATGGAGGCGGGCTCGTGTGAACTTATATCTTCTTGGATTCTTTCCGGTAATCCTTTCACAAACGCGTCGATCTTCTCTTCCTCATCTTCGAATGCTCCCGGACACAATAGGCACAATTCTGTGAATCGTCTTTCGTACGTGGTAATATCAAATCCTTGGGTTCGTAACCCTCTAAGTTCTGTCTTGAGCTTATTGACCTCGGTTCTGGGACGGTACTTCTCGTTCATCAAGTGCTTGAATGCTGACCACGGTAGTGCGTACGCATCGTCTTGTCCCACTTGCTCTAGATAGGTATTCCACCATGTTAACGCAGAACCTGTGAAGGTATGCGTAGCGTACTTCACTTTGTCCTCTTCAGTACACTTACTTATGGCAAACACCGATTCGACCTTCTCGGTCCACCGTTTCAATCTGATCGGTCCTTCGGTTCCATCAAATTCCAAAGGTTTGCAGGCAGTGAATTCTTTGTAGGTGCATCCTACACGATTTCCTGTACTGCTAGATCCAAGGTTATTGTTGGTATGTAGCGCAGCCTGTACTGCGGCTATGTTTGAAGCTAGAAAAGTACGGAATTCCTCTTCATTCATATTCACGGTGTGTCGAGTAGTCGGTGCCATTTCCTTCAAAATAATCAAATGGAACAAGTTAATCATACAGAATATTAAGAGTAGTTAATAGTATTTCGTAGCATAATATGAACTCATTTATAAAAGTTTTTTCTTCATATTAGCGTTTTATAAGTTTAAATTCGGGTAGTACCTACCCGTTAAGTTCATACTTAGTAGCTAATATACAATTCAACTACTACAATTCTATATGAAAAACTGATTATAATAATATTTCGCGTTCAAACTTTTACACAATATTTTACAAACTTACAATACCGCTTATTTTACATATAGCATGAAATATAGCACACAATAAATTTGATACAAGATGGTTGTGAAGATAATTCTAGCTAGTACACAAGTCGTTCAGCAAAGGCAATAAAGACACGTAATTCATACGTCCAGAAACAAGTCATGCATTCTGGTTTTACTAGGATTACTTCCCATCCTTGGTCTTGTGGAACATAACCGTTATGGCCGTTTATAAGACAGCGTGTTGTAACTTCGTCAAAGGGACGAGGGTTACGTAATGTCCAGCAGTCCCGTAATAATCTAAAAACCTCATTTCTTACCCCAATTACCGACTCCGTCACTTGTGGGAACGTTTTGTTTAATAGTTGTAGCCCGATGTTCTTGTTCTCACTTTGGTGAGAAGCGAACATTACTAATCCGTAAGCATAACATGCTTCTTTATGTTGCATGTTAGCCGCTTTTTCTAAATCACGAAGTCCAATATTCGGATATATTGAGTCAAAATAATTTCTTAACCCATTGCGTAAAATAGCATTTGGGTTCCCCGCAATATATGCGTCAAAGTAAACACATCGTAACTTATGGATTTCCCAATGTGATATCCCCCATCTTTCGAACGAAAGCCTTTTATAAACCAAGGCATTCTTAGAACGTTCTTCGAATGTCTTACAAACTTATCTAGCCTTAAATAGTTGTGCCGAAGAATTCTGACCGACTCTAGACAAGATTTCATCAATCATGTCTCCGGGTAGGTCTCTTAAAATATTGGGTTGTCTATCCATTTTGTGTTTTTATACTGTAAAATAGACAAGAGTTAGATTCATAAAAAAAAATACTTATTAATACAAGCAATTTTTACATATATCATAAAGCATAAGCACACTATATTACATATATTACACCACACGAATACAACTATCTTATTCCGACTCGCTTGTTTCTTCTTCTTCGGTTTTGGTTCGTTTTGCCAAGTTTCTAGGGATATATGATATTCCCCTAATACGAGCCGTCGTTTTCCACATTGGTTTAGAAAAACCTGGTGGTTTAGAGGTTCCCGGGTCATTGTTACAACTTAAGGACTTCGGGGGTTGACGATACATATAAAGTTCATCGGGGTTGGAATTAGATTTCTCTATTTTATGCCCTTTCCCTTATTATTTTCTTTTGCCTTTTTAAATTCAGTTGGGGTAATTTCTATAACATTATTGGAATTCTCGTCGGAATCCGATTCATCGGAGAATTGGTAATCCTCCCAATATTTTGCTTCCTTGGCGGAAACACCATTGACCATAATTAACCTTGGTCGGTTGGTTGAGGATTTTCTTTTACTTAACCGTTTTATTATTTCCCCCACCGGTTCTATTTCTTCATCCGGTTCCGATTCTTCTTCCGGTTCCGATTCTTCTTTCGGTTCCGACTCTTCTTCCAGTTCCTCTTCGGGAACTTGTGAATCATTCCACGAATCATTCCAATTTACATTTGACTTTTCATTATTATTAGGTGAGTCAATGAGACTTGTTCTAGAGGTAGACATCTATCACATAATATCAAACGCGTTAAGAGATTAATATATCACATAATATTCACATGTTAAAAATATATAGTTTCCAACAAAATTTGTTAAGCAATCATTTTTCAAGTAAACACGGTCGAAGTCCAGACTCACTAATGCATCCTAACAAACTCGATAAGACACACTAATGCAAAATTCTGGTTCTCTAAGACCAACGCTCGGATACCAACTGAAATGTCCCGTTCTTATTGATTAAAAACGTTCCATATTAATTGATTTCGTTGCGAGGTTTTGACCTCTATATGAGACGTTTTTCAAAGACTGCATTCATTTTAAAACAAACCATAACCTTTATTTCATCAATAAAGGTTTAAAAAGCTTTACGTAGATTATCAAATAATGATAATCTAAAATATCCTGTTTACACACGACCATTACATAATGGTTTACAATACAAATATGTTACAACAAAATAAGTTTCTTGAATGCAGTTTTTACACAATATCATACAAGCATGGACTCCAAATCTCGTCCTTATTTAAGTATGCGACAGCGGAAGTTCTTAATAATCACCTGAGAATAAACATGCTTATAACGTCAACAAAAATGTTGGTGAGTTATAGGTTTAACCTATATATATCAAATCATAATAATAGACCACAAGATTTCATATTTCAATACACATCCCATACATAGAGATAAAAGTCATTCATATGGTGAACACCTGGTAACCGACATTAACAAGATGCATATATAAGAATATCCCCATCATTCCGGGACACCCTTCAGATATGATATAAATTTCGAAGTACTAAAGCATCCGGTACTTTGGATGGGGTTTGTTAGGCCCAATAGATCTATCTTTAGGATTCGCATCAATTAGGGTGTCTGTTCCCTAATTCTTAGATTACCAGACTTAATAAAAAGGGGCATATTCGATTTCGATAATTCAACCATAGAATGTAGTTTCACGTACTTGTGTCTATTTTGTAAATCATTTATAAAACCTGCATGTATTCTCATCCCAAAAATATTAGATTTTAAAAGTGGGACTATAACTCACTTTCACAGATTTTTACTTCGTCGGGAAGTAAGACTTGGCCACTGGTTGATTCACGAACCTATAACAATATATACATATATATCAAAGTATGTTCAAAATATATTTACAACACTTTTAATATATTTTGATGTTTTAAGTTTATTAATTCAGCTGTTCTTGTTAGTAACCTACAACTAGTTGTCCACAGTTAGATGTACAGAAATAAATCGATAAATATTATCTTGAATCAATCCACGACCCAGTGTATACGTATCTCAGTATTGATCACAACTCAAACTATATATATTTTGGAATCAACCTCAACCCTGTATAGCTAACTCCAACATTCACATATAGAGTGTCTATGGTTGTTCCGAAATATATATAGATGTGTCGACATGATAGGTCGAAACATTGTATACGTGTCTATGGTATCTCAAGATTACATAATATACAATACAAGTTGATTAAGTTATGGTTGGAATAGATTTGTTACCAATTTTCACGTAGCTAAAATGAGAAAAATTATCCAATCTTGTTTTACCCATAACTTCTTCATTTTAAATCCGTTTTGAGTGAATCAAATTGCTATGGTTTCATATTGAACTCTATTTTATGAATCTAAACAGAAAAAGTATAGGTTTATAGTCAGAAAAATAAGTTACAAGTTATTTTTGTAAAGGTAGTCATTTCAGTCGAAAGAACGACGTCTAGATGACCATTTTAGAAAACATACTTCCACTTTGAGTTTAACCATAATTTTTGGATATAGTTTCATGTTCATAATAAAAATCATTTTCTCAGAATAACAACTTTTAAATCAAAGTTTATCGTAGTTTTTAATTAACTAACCCAAAACAGCCCGCGGTGTTACTACGACGGCGTAAATCCGGTTTTACGTTGTTTTTCGTGTTTCCAGGTTTTAAATCATTAAGTTAGCATATCATATAGATATAGAACATGTGTTTAGTTGATTTTAAAAGTCAAGTTAGAAGGATTAACTTTTGTTTGCGAACAAGTTTAGAATTAACTAAACTATGTTCTAGTGATTACAAGTTTAAACCTTCGAATAAGATAGCTTTATATGTATGAATCGAATGATGTTATGAACATCATTACTACCTTAAGTTCCTTGGATAAACCTACTGGAAAAGAGAAAAATGGACCTAGCTTCAACGGATCCTTGGATGGCTCGAAGTTCTTGAAGCAGAATCATGACACGAAAACAAGTTCAAGTAAGATCATCACTTGAAATAAGATTGTTATAGTTATAGAAATTGAACCAAAGTTTGAATATGATTATTACCTTGTATTAGAATGATAACCTACTGTAATAAATAAAGATTTCTTGAGGTTAGATGATCACCTTACAAGATTGGAAGTGAGCTAGCAAACTTGAAAGTATTCTTGATTTTATGTAACTAGAACTTGTAGAATTTATGAAGAACACTTAGAACTTGAAGATAGAACTTGAGAGAGATCAATTAGATGAAGAAAATTGAAGAATGAAAGTGTTTGTAGGTGTTTTTGGTCGTTGGTGTATGGATTAGATATAAAGGATATGTAATTTTGTTTTCATGTAAATAAGTCATGAATGATTACTCATATTTTTGTAATTTTATGAGATATTTCATGCTAGTTGCCAAATGATGGTTCCCACATGTGTTAGGTGACTCACATGGGCTTCTAAGAGCTGATCATTGGAGTGTATATACCAATAGTACATATATCTAAAAGCTGTGTATTGTACGAGTACGAATACAGGTGTATACGAGTAGAATTGTTGATGAAACTGAACGAGGATGTAATTGTAAGCATTTTTGTTAAGTAGAAGTATTTTGATAAGTGTATTGAAGTCTTTCAAAAGTGTATAAATACATATTAAAACACTACATGTATATACATTTTAACTGAGTCGTTAAGTCATCGTTAGTCGTTACATGTAAGTGTTGTTTTGAAACCTTTAGGTTAACGATCTTGTTAAATGTTGTTAACCCAATGTTTATAATATCAAATGAGATTTTAAATTATTATATTATCATGATATTATCATGTATAAATATCTCTTAATATGATATATATACATTAAATGTCTTTACAACGATAATCGTTACATATATGTCTCGTTTAAAAATCATTAAGTTAGTAGTCTTGTTTTTACATATGTAGTTCATTGTTAATATACTTAATGATATGTTTACTTATCATAGTATCATGTTAACTATATATATATCCATATATATGTCATCATATAGTTTTTACAAGTTTTAACGTTCGTGAATCACCGGTCAACTTGGGTGGTCAATTGTCTATATGAAACATATTTCAATTAATCAAGTCTTAACAAGTTTGATTGCTTAACATGTTGGAAACACTTAATCATGTAAATAACAATTTCATTTAATATATATATAAACATGGAAAAGTTCGGGTCACTACATTGTTGTTGGTGGTGGTGATGATACTGTTGGTGTTGCTGATGGTGGTACTGTTGCTGCCGGTGCTGCTGCTGGTGCTTGTAACCTTTGCACCATATTCTCTAAAGCCACTACCCGAGCGCGAAGCTCGTTGACTTCTTCTATTACTCCAGGATGATTGTCGGTTTGGACAAGTGGATAAATAAGATCTAGAATTTGATATAGTATATATTCGTGATGAGATACTCTGGAAATGAGAGAGAAAATGGTGTTTCGAACAGGTTCGCCGGTAAGTGCTTCAGGTTCTTCGCCAAGAGGGCAATGTGGTGGATGGAAAGGATCGCCTTCTTCTTGTCTCCAATTATTAAGGAGGCTACGAACCCATCCCCAATTCATCCAGAATAGATGATGGCTAACTGGTTGATCAATTCCGGTCACACTACTTTCGGAGCTCGAGTGAGACTCCATATCGGAATCCGAGGGACTTGAACTAGTGGTGAGTTCCATTTCGTACGGATGAATAAAAGATTTTTTGATATGAAATGATTTTCGACTGTTGGATGATATTCTAACTAAATAGAATACTTATATATAGCACAAAGATTCAACAGGTTATGGAGAAAATATCGAAAGCTGTCAGGCAAAGGCAACAGTAACAGATACGCTAAGATATGAATTAACATATACGCTAAGATATGAATTTTGTCTATACACTATTTATGCAGTTGATGCAGTAAAACGTGTCTAGACTAAGAATATTAAGCACGTAATTCCCTAAGAATGATAAGCATGTAATTTCCGACGAGAAATGATAAGTAAAACTTTTTGACATGCAATTAAGGTCGAAGTCCAGACTCACTAATGTATCCTAACGACTATCTGTTAGACACACTAATGCAAGACCTGGTTCGCTTAGACCACCGCTCTGATACGACATGTGACGACCCGTCTTAATCCATAAGGACGAATACAATAACATATGATTACATCGCGAGGTATTTGACCTCTAAATGATACATTTTACAAACATTGCATTCGTTTTTAAAAAATACAAACTTCCATTACAACAAAAGTTGACAGACATGCATACTATCTCATAATATATTCAAACTATGAATGACTTCTTATCAATCTTGATGAACTTAATGACTCGAATGCAACGTCTTTTGAAATATGCCATGAACGACTCCAAATAATATCTTTAAAATGAGCAAATGCACAGCGGAAGATTTCCTTAATACCTGAGAATAAACATGCTTTAAGGTGTCAACCAAAAGGTTGGTGAGTTCATTAGTTTATCATAATAAATCATTTCCAATAATATAATAGACTACAAGATACTCATATTTAGAAAAAAATCTGTGCAGGTCTACTCCTGCTATAAAATCATTCATATGAAGAACACCGGAACCTTTCAAAACAAACTCACCAACGGTAGCTAATGCGTCGTGCAATGCAAAATCCTCTCCCCGTGGTAGTTAATACAATATAATTTCAATAACGGTACCTAATGCGTCGTGCAATGCAAAATCATCTCACCGTAAATAATTTTAAAACAGTAGCTAATTCGTCGTGCAATGCAAAATCATCTCACCGAGGGTAGCAAAACGGTAGCTAATGCGTCATGCAATGCAAAATCATCTCACCGTTACTAACTACTAAACAATATTACAACGGTAGCTAATGCGTCGTGCAATGCAAAATCATCTCACCGAGGGTAGCTAAAATGGTAGCTAATACGTCGTGCAATGCAAAATCATCTCACCGTTACTAACTACTAAATCGAACCATTTTGGTAGCTAATGCATCGTGCAATGCAAAATCATCTCACCAATGGTCGATAATACAATCTTATAGAAATCGATCCTCTGAATCCAAATAATTCTATCATAGAATGTAATTTTGAATACTTGTATCTATTTCGTCAATCATTTATAAAAAAAAACAGTTCATGTATTCTCAGTTCAAAAATATAACTCAAAAGCATTTAATAAAACAGTTATAAAAACAGCACATGTATTCTCAGTCCCAAAAATGTAAAGAGTAAAAGGGAATCAAATGTAAGACCTGGATCCTTATTCTGGCAAGCCGCGCGCCGCGCCACCTGGTCGCGCGCCGCGCCATATGTCGCTGGCAGACTCCCTTGTTATTTTAAGAGTTTTAAAAGGGCATTTTAGTCTTTTCGCATTTGAGCCAGATTTGAGGACTTAACCTCATCCACCCATTTCATTTCCTTATTTCTTTTTTCCTTTTCTTTTCATTTTCTCTCTAAAACTCAAACACCCCATTTGATTCTAAGGGATTTTTGGAAAGGAAGAAGCGGGTTTTGATCTTTGGCGTAGTTGACAAGTTTGTTCCCCTCATTCTTAGCTTCAAGGTGATACTAGTGGTAAGCTCTAACTCCGAATTTCGTTTTGTGTTCATCATTCAAATTTGGGGCTTTTGATTGTATGATTCATAGATGGAACCCATTTAGTTGTTAATTGAAGATTAACACCAAGGTTCGGGTTTATAAGTGTTAAAGGCGGGTTTTGAGTTGGTTAATGATTTAACCATGTTTAAGACTTGAGAATGGTGTATAATCACTAGTATTAGTGATTATTGATGTATTGGAAACCATTAGGGTTCTTATGGTTGACTAATTTTGACTAGAGTCAAAATTAGGGTTTGTTGATGATTATGACTCAATTGCCGATTTAATAAGGTTTATAAACTTAAAATGGATTAAGTTAAAGCATAGAACCGAGTTAAATATGTTTTGGTGTCAAAACTTGCTACTGGCGTGATATTGACTTCTTATGGGTCAAATTAGGGTTTAAGTGTCATTTTGGGCAAGATAGGTGTTTAACACCTATGATTGGGTTTGATTGGCATATTAGGACCATTCTCACTTGTGTTAGTGATTATTGGTTAGTTTAGGCACGGTTTGTGCTTGGAAGTGCATTTGGGTCGAGTTGATTTGTATATCCACCCTAATTGTGTTACTTGTTATGTTATAAATGGATTAGGTACATTCCATCGGCAATTGCGGATTATTCGGTAGCATTCTTCAAGGCGACAAGGTGAGTGTTAATATCCTATATGCATATGTATGTGTAGGATGGGTGCGGGTCGGGTGAAGGGGTTCTCGCTTATAGAGCTCGCTTCTCGTATAGGCGGAATTGTTGGACTTGTGTATAGGTCCAATTGGCACGGTTGTGCATTTTGGTTGACCACGTTGGCGAGGTACACACTTTGTGTGTACGTTATCACATGGGCGTGTGATGTGGACTTATATAACCCCAATGACGAAGGGTTAATATAGTGAGTGGAATAATTATATGTGTAGGTATATAATGTATTTATTTGTTGTAGCGTGAGATGTGAAGTGTCGATGTGCTAAAACACCACATTTTACGTGACGAGTGAAGTGTCGATGTGCTAAGACACCACTCAAAGTAATGTGACGGGTGAAGTGTCGATGTGTTAAGACGCCACCCGGGGTGAAGTGTCGATGTGTTAAGACACCACCCGGAGTGAAGTATCGATGTGCTAAGATGCCACTCCAAGAGAATAACGGGTGAAGTGCCGATGTGTTAAGGCGCCACTCGAGGTGAAGTATCGACGTGTTAAGATGCCACCTCAAGTAAAATGAAGAGTGAAGTATCGAAGTGTTAAGACACCACTCGGGGTGAAGTGTCGACGTGTTAAGACGCCACCCGGGGTAAAGTATCGAAGTGTTAAGATGCCACCCGTGGGGTTAGTATACGAAGTGTTAAGTGCACTAATGGTTGTTATGAACATCGATGACTTGTTTCGCGAAGTCATTCCCTTACGAAGATTTGGTTAACCATGGTTATTGTGTTGTAAGCGTAAGCAAATTATGTTATTCGAGATATATATATATATACATATATTGTATACATATAATGTTGTATTGTCGTGATGTAGCTAACCCTCCGGGTGTAGCTTATTGGCATTGTTCACATCGTTGTTGGTGAACTTATATTTTGTTGATGTATCTTTAGCTCGTTGCTTAGTGATCTTACAGTATGCTTAGACTAGCTTGCCTTTATGCTTGGATGCTCCGGTATGCGGTATTTAGTTTTGTGTGGCATGTCCATTTTATGCATATATATGTATGTAGTATATTCTCACTCACTAAGCGTTAGCTTACCCTCTCGTTGTTTACCTTTTTATAGATTTGCATGGATGCGGTGGCTCGGGTAAGCGTGGGACTAGTGGACTCGCGTAGTTGCTTTAGAAGGCTTGCTTTTGGATTGATTAGGATTGGGTAGCGTATCCCCAATCGCCATGCTCGGCTTTATTTTGTGTTACAAATCATTTGATTGAAAACTTGTATTTTCGTATGAAAGTCGTAAAACGGCCGATGTGGGCCCGGCCTCGTAAAACTTATTTTATGAATGGAACGTGTTAGTTTTTCATATATGAATAGGTTGTAAAAAGCGTTTTGTCTAAAAACGTCGGGAAGTGGTCAAACATTTTCGCATTTCATGACTTTTTGGACAGGCCAGTTTGGCGCGCCGCGCGGCCATATGGCTCGCAGCGCCATATGCTGTTCCAGCAAAAAAAAATTATTGATATTTCTGCGTGATCATTTGTATTACGGGTTGGGTTGTTACAAGTGGTATCAGAGCATGGTCTAAGGGATTTAGGTGACATGAGATAGGTGCCTAGACTTAGACTTTTGTGTGTGCTAAATTTGTTGCGGGACTTGTAGGATTACGGGTCGTAATGGGTTTAGTTAGTGCCTTGTTTATAGGTTGACTAACGTTTATATTAGTAATGCGGATATTATTAATATATTAATTGTGTTGTGATAATAATTCTCGCGTATGTGCATATCGCGTAGAATTTTGTTTGTGTTTGTTTATATCATCGAGCGAGGCGGTCGTTGTACTAACGAGTTGATACGGTGTGTGTACGTAATAAGGACTTGCAAACCTTATTACGGGTGCAAATCATGTCTAACAAGTGATGTATGACAAGTGTTTAGCAAGATGGGACGGTGTTGTGCGTGTGGTCTATACGTTCGTGATCTAATCGTTTGCATCCCTTAGAATGAAAACGGAAGATGGATGTGGAATGAGTGAGCCTATTCACGAAGGGAAGGATGAGTTAACATTAAAGATTGAGGTCGTGTTTGAACAATATGTCTCGATTTTCACCGGCAAAGTTAGAGAAGTAACCAAGGAGTTGGTCGAAGGACAAATGACGGAAATGGTCCGAGACCAAGTGACTAAAGTAGTAAAGGAAGAGTTTGAAAAGAGGTTTCCCAAACCTCGAGGTAGCGATGATGAAGATGTACTTGCAAGGTTAGGATTACATGGTGCTCATGATAAGAGGGCACAAAGTACGCCTGAAGGCGTCTGGAATGTGAAGAAGAAGAGTAAGAAGGGTTACAAGCTCACGTGCTTTAAGTGTGAGGAACGGGGTCATTTGGCACAAGATTGTACAGTAATGCCTTTACGCTCAATCAGGTGTTTCATTTGCCGGATGGAGGGACACCGGAAGTCAGAGTGTTCCGAATCGCATGACGATCGGGTTAGGAGGTTAGAGCACGATTACATGATGGGTAGTGGAGCACGGAAGCCCAACAGCGCTACATCAGGTACTTTTAGTACGAAATTATATGTTGTTCATTTGTAATAACGTGCGGTATGTGCGTAAGTCTTAGCTAAACTTTATTCTCCGTTAGAGATAATTCGTAGCAAGCGGGCGGTTTACGTTTATGGTTCCGGTTTGCTCTCAGCAGAGTGTATAAGTGGTGTGTTGTGCCTTGATCCTATGGTACGAATCCTTGGGTGCTTAAACATTTTGGTTGGTATCGGGTCGTTAAGCTCGGTTGAGTGAGACCCTTAAAGTCTCAATGGTGTTGTGCATGTTATTGATATGGGTGACATTCCTAATGGAAGTACCCTATGGTGACGTTTGATTTTTGAGTGAAGGGCGTAAGACTTGGTGCAACCAAGCATTCCTTAGTATTTGGGAAATGTTTCTACCAAATCATGGAAATGGATTTTGGTGTTCGGTCATTAAGCGCGTGTTCGCTTTCGTGTTGAAGTTGATGAACCATGAGGTTCGTCGGGTGGATTGAAACTCTTGAAATCGAGTGTTGATCTCGATGTATGTTGGTAAAGGAGTCTACGTGATGCGACATTAGGTGCCTCTTTTATACCTACTAGCGTGGTGTTCGACTCCGATTGTGTTGCGGTTACATTGTACTTAGGGTACCGAGGTGAAACCATTAGGTACATGAGTGATCGGGTGGAATTTGACAAACTAAAGCAATTGGATGATTGCGAGGGTATGGTTTGTGTAATTGTGATACACTTTTTATTCGAAGTGTTTAAGGATTGATTGAAATCCTTCGTGTGCACAAGATAGGAGCAAGATGTGGTGATGGGTCGTGTGAGCCCAATTGTTGGTAAAGTCTACCTTTGGTAGCATTGTACGAGTTGTGGATATGGAACGTAGTTCCAAGTAGGGGAGTTACACTCCCGCACGAGGAGATCCTTAGGGTGAGAATTCGTATAATGCTTATGGTAGATCCGAAACTTGTGTTGGGACCTAGTTTTGGTCGATTTGTGGTAGAGTACAATTTTGGTTAAATTGTACTTATGATTTTGGATTTGAAAATTATCACCGAGGTGGTAATGTGGTAAATCTCATTGAGAGATAATGGACGTGTTTGGCGAGCAAGGTGAAATCCCTCGGTTAAGGGATGTGTGTGCCGGATTCTCTTTTAGAAAATTTTTATTTTGTGCCTATGTTCGATATAGGTGGTTCTTGCTTGATTGTGTGAATGGTTAGTGGTATCCGTTAGGATTCACTATGGCGTAGCAGAGTGCGATTTTACGCTACTCGTTGTTCGAGGCCAAAAGGGCGTTGATTGGTGAAGCATGACCTTCAGGGTCCGCTGACTTCATCATGGTATTGTTGATTGGTGAAGCATGACCTTCGGGGTCCGCTGACTTCATCATGGTATTGTTGATTGGTGAAGCATGACCTTCGGGGTTCGCTGACTTCGTCATGGGAGTAGTGATATATCGGTGAAGCATGACCGTTGACGGGGTCCGCTGACTTCATCCGGTGTTGAGTGATCTATCGGTTGTTTTATACACCGATGGTGGGTTCGTAAGGACCGTGTGGTGTGATCTGTCGGTCGTTTTATACACCGATGGTGGGATCGTGAGGACCATGTTGTGTGATTAGTGATTGCGATAGCCGTGTTTCACTAATATGATGTTAGGATAGTGGCGTATTGGTTGTATTGCGCACTACAAAGGATGTTTAGTGGTAAGTGTAATCCGTAAGGATTCATGTGGTTCGATCTTCAACGTTCGGATTGTTGACTTTAGGTTGAGACTTGGTCGCATTTAGCGTTGTCCTTGGTAAAGGTACGCTAAGGAATTGATATCTCGGTACGAGATTGGTTGAGTTTTTCCCGACATGGGGAATTGGGCAGGTTTTAGTGCTCGGATTGTGGTTTTGATATCGCGGGTGACGATTTTAGTTGTTAACGGTGATTCATTGGGAAGAATTGTCTAAGAAAGTTCGGATTGGGACTTATGATTGAGGACCGTTGAGTGGGTCCGGAGTGGTTAAGTGGTGAAGATCACGAGGACGTGATCGATTTTAAGTGGGGGAGAGTTGTAAGACCTGGATCCTGATTCTGGAAAGCCGCGCGCCGCGCCACCTGGTCGCGCGCCGCGCCATATGTCGCTGGCAGACTCCCTTGATATTTTAAGAGTTTTAAAAGGGCATTTTGGTCTTTTCGCATTTGAGCCAGATTTGAGGACTTAACCTCATCCACCCATTTCATTTCCTTATTTCTTTTTTCCTTTTCTTTTCATTTTCTCTCTAAAACTCAAACACCCCATTTGATTCTAAGGGATTTTTGGAAAGGAAGAAGCGGGTTTTGATCTTTGGCGTAGTTGACAAGTTTGTTCCCCTCGTTCTTAGCTTCAAGGTGATACTAGTGGTAAGCTCTAACTCTGAATTTCGTTTTGTGTTCATCATTCAAATTTGGGGCTTTTGATTGTATGATTCATAGATGGAACCCATTTAGTTGTTAATTGAAGATTAACACCAAGGTTCGGGTTTATAAGTGTTAAAGGCGGGTTTTGGGTTGGTTAATGATTTAACCATGTTTAAGACTTGAGAATGGTGTATAATCACTAGTATTAGTGATTATTGATGTATTGGAAACCATTAGGGTTCTTATGGTTGACTAATTTTGACTAGAGTCAAAATTAGGGTTTGTTGATGATTATGACTCAATTGCCGATTTAATAAGGTTTATAAACTTAAAATGGATTAAGTTGAAGCATAGAACCGAGTTAAATATGTTTTGGTGTCAAAACTTGCTAATGGCGTGATATTGACTTCTTATGGGTCAAATTAGGGTTTAAGTGTCATTTTGGGCAAGATAGGTATTTAACACCTATGATTGGGTTTGATTGGCATATTAGGACCATTCTCACTTGTGTTAATGATTATTGGTTAGTTTGGGCGCGGTTTGTGCTTGGAAGTGCATTTGGGTCGAGTTGATTTGTATATCCACCCTAATTGTGTTACTTGTTATGTGATAAATGGATTAGGTACATTCCATCGGCGATTGCGGATTATTCGGTAGCATTCTTCAAGGCGACAAGGTGAGTGTTAATATCCTATATGCATATGTATGTGTAGGATGGGTGCGGGTCGGGTGAAGGGGTTCTCGCTTATAAAGTTCGCTTCTCGTATAGGTGGAATTGTTGGACTTGTGTATAGGTCCAATTGGCACAGTTGTGCGTTTTGGTTGACCACGTTGGCGAGGTGCACACTTTGTGTGTACGTTATCACATGGGCGTGTGATGTGGACTTATATAACCCCAATGACGAAGGGTTAATATAGTGAGTGGAATAATTATATGTGTAGGTATATAATGTATTTATTTGTTGTAGCGTGAGATGTGAAGTGTCGATGTGCTAAGACACAACATTTCACGTGACGAGTGAAGTGTCGATGTGCTAAGACACCACTCAAAGTAATGTGACGGGTGAAGTGTTGATGTGTTAAGACGCCACCCGGGGTGAAGTGTCGATGTGTTAAGACACCACCCGGAGTGAAGTATCGATGTGCTAAGATGCCACTCCAAGAGAATAACGGGTGAAGTGCCGATGTGTTAAGGCGCCACTCGAGGTGAAGTATCGACATGTTAAGATGCCACCTCAAGTAAAATGAAGAGTGAAGTGTCGAAGTGTTAAGACACCACTCGGGGTGAAGTGTCGACGTGTTAAGACGCCACCCGGGGTGAAGTATCGAAGTGTTAAGATGCCACCCGTGGGGTTAGTGTACGAAGTGTTAAGTGCACTAATGGTTGTTATGAACATCGATGACTTATTTCGCGAAGTCATTCCCTTGCGAAGATTTGGTTAACCATGGTTATTGTGTTGTAAGCGTAAGCAAATTATGTTATTCGAGATATATATATATATATACATATATTGTATACATATGATGTTGTATTGTCGTGATGTAGCTAACCCTCCGGGTGTAGCTTATTGGCATTGTTCACATCGTTGTTGGTGAAGTTACATTTTGTTGATGTATCTTTAGCTCGTTGCTTAGTGATCTTATGGTATGCTTAGACTAGCTTGCCTTTATGCTTGGATGCTCCGGTATGCGGTATTTGGTTTTGTGTGGCGTGTCCATTTTATGCATATATATGTATGTAGTATATTCTCACTCACTAAGCGTTAGCTTACCCTCTCGTTGTTTACCTTTTTATAGATTTGCATGGATGCGGTGGCTCGGGTAAGCGTGGGACTAGTGGACTCGCGTAGTTGCTTTAGAAGGCTTGCTTTTGGATTGATTAGGATTTGGTAGCGTATCCCCAATCGCCATGCTCGGCTTTATTTTGTGTTACAAATCATGTGATTGAAAACTTGTATTTTCGTATGAAAGTCGTAAAACGGCCGATGTGGGCCCGGCCTCGTAAAACTTATTTTATGAATGGAACGTGTTAGTTTTTCATATATGAATAGGTTGTGAAAAGCGTTTTGTCTATATATATTCATTTTATATATAGAAATATTAATATAATTAAGTTATGTATATTAAATATATTTATATAAAATCTTTATTTTTATACTTATAGCTTTAATAACGTCATTAAAACTTTTATTTTCATAATCATAATTATTAATAATAATGATATAGATAATACTGATAACAATAATAATGATAGTTTTTAGTGATATCAAAATAATAATTTTAGTAAAAATGATAATGATAATAATAATAATAATAATAATAATAATAATAATAATAATAATAATAATAATAATAATAATAATAATAATAATAAATATAATAATAATAATAATTTTTAATAATAACAGTACTAATAATTGTAATCATATTAATAATAGTAATGATAATATTTGTAATAATACATATGTTAATAATGATAATTCTAATATTTATAAGATGATACTCATACTAATATTTATGAAAATAATAATAAATTTTATTATATTCATAATAATACTAATAATAACCATAATCATAATAATGATAATAATACTAACATGATCAATTAATAATAATAATAACATTAATAATACTTATAATAACAATAATAATAATAATTGTTATAATACTTATAACTATGATAATAATAATTATTATTATTATAATACTTATAATAACAATAATAATAATAACAACAATAATAATAATAATCATAATAATAACAATAATAATAATAATCATAACCATAATAATAACACTACAAGAAAAATGCTCCTATATGACCCCCAATTTGGTCCTATAAAGCCACTTTATAGGACCTTTGAGCTTGATAGGACCTACCAATGGGGGTTGTATCTAACGCGGTCGTATAAAGTAATGAAACTAAAAAGTGTCCTAAAAAGTAATAAGATTATGAAACCAATGATCAGGTCCTATAATATAATTAACAACCACAAAGAAAGGTCCCTAAAACACATATTAGGAGACATTTTTTGAAATTGAGACATACACAAAGCATCCCAAAAAGTAAAAATAGATGACATAAGTACCAACAAAAGTGTCCTAATAAAAATTTATAATTTGTAAGGACCAAAAAAATGGTCCTATTGTTATAAAATAGTACATTAGTACCAATAAGTAGAGTCCTAATCTAACAATATACTAGTTTGGTACCAAGGGAAAAAGTCCTAATATGCACAAATGTTACTTTAGTACCACATAAAGGGTCATAATAAAATTATTTTTAAGGATAGTACCACTGAAAGAAGTCTTAATATAAATATTTGAAACCTTAAAACCACAAAATAGGTCCTAATATATAAAGATATGATGCTTTAGTATCACATAAAGGGTCCTGATATAATTATTATTAAGGTTAGTACAACTAAAAAATGTCCTAACAAAATATCTCACACATTAAAACCATAAAATGGGTCCTAATATGTAATGATATGATATTTTAATACCATGAAAAATGGTCCTAATATAATGATATTATATCAAGTTTATTATGACATAATTATATGGCGTCCTATCAAGTCACAGTAGTTCCAGATCGATTATTTGGATCCGGTTCAAATATTCGATTCCGATTAGGTTTCGGGTATTCGGATCATGCTCGAATATTCGGGCCCGGCTTGGATAATCGGATCCAGATCAGATATTCGGGTACGGTTCAGTTATTCGGGTTCAGTTCGGATATTCGAATCCGGTTTGGTTTCGGATTTTGGTCGATTTTGGCGGTTCCAATTTTTATTAAATATGATTATGGACACCCAATTGATAATTTATACTAAAAACAAATATAAAATAAAACATAATTATATTTCTATAAAAAAGGTATTCACAAAATATAAATACTAAATATAAAAAATTCATAAATAATCCTACATATAAAGACTTCAAATAACATTTGACAAGAATGTAAAATCAAAGACAAGCAACACATGTCTTAGGTCAACATCTATCTTTATCAATCGTCACGTACGACCTACAAATAGACATTCATGTATAAGCATAAAGGTGCACGTTAAAAAAATTACTCTTATCACAAATATAAAAATAATGATGTGTACAAAAACTTCATCTTCAACATAGATTTCCGTTTTAAACATGCAATTATGAATGTTAAAATATATCAAATACATTACGGTAATGATTAGAAAAATATCTTAAGACGTAAACAGCAACAGACGATACAACATTAGCTGCAAAAAGAATAGAACACTTGAAAGAAGTAAACAAAAAAAAAACAAATGGCAATTTATAAACAAAAAGCATTTAAAATAGAGCGAAATTATCATACCTACTATATTCAAGTTTATGCTGCATGATATAACCTGATGATCTGCTAAGCAATGTGATGAAGTATCCGGAATAAATGTAGTGACACGACTATTTCTCTTACCCAAATCATAACTAGAAAGTGTTCTTTCACAATCTAACAATGTGCGAACATCTATGCAGCTCACATTATCATCCAAAGGTACTTGTTGCACCACTCTTTTTAACAATCATTTCGCACAACTGATGCGAAAAAACTAAACATATACGGCTAACAGGGTCACCAACAGAGGGACTACCAGTTTCTATAGTCTTTTGTTAGTCGACATTATCTCAAGAAACAATATGGGCATCACTTTAACTCGCAAACATTATTTACGGAACTTTGAAAATGCCAATTAACACTTCAAACGTCGGTAGAAATGCAAGAACAACCTGGGACAAAACAACAAAAGAATATGTTAAAAAATCGTTGGGCGACAAATTCGTTCGACATTTAAAGAGCAAAAGAGAAATTTTTATCAAACGTCAAAAACGAAGTTGATAATAATAAACAACACGAACGATGAAATTAAATACGGAAATTGAAAGATGGAGTGAAATTAACTTGTGACATTGTAAAATAGAATATTGGATAATAATTGAGGAGGGATAATATATTTAGGACGGAGGAGTAATAATAAATCGAATATGAAAAGCTTTTAGCGGGTAAATTTTCCTCTCAGCGGGATATATTTTCCTCCACACTTTTGAAATGTTCCCTCTTTTAGTTTGGCCTCAATAAACCCTACCTTTAAACTCTTTCATTTTGGTGACAAGTGAAAACTCACGCACAATACCTATGACATAGAAATAGTTGAACCGTCGATAGAAGATCCGTATTTGGTAGACACTGATTGACTTGCAAGAAAAGGTGAGTACAAAAGATCAAATTCTCTGTCAGGATGACCATTTGCAGCTAACAATGTGCTCGGTAACGAGTTTGTATATTCAGCCTGCTGCTGCAGAAACTGTAACATATGTTAATCAAGTGGGCACAAAAAAATCCTACGGTTATCAAAATGTATAGAAATATAATTTTAATCTATCTATTATAGTACCATAACATTTGAAAAAGGAGCTGCATTTGGCATTTGTGTAGGCGCATGCGATTGTGGGAAAGATTGGTTCAATAGCTGACTACCATCAAAAGTGTAACCGGGTCCCACTGTAGATGAAGAAAAACTATACTGATTCATATCGGGATTTTCTTTCTTCAACACTTCTGTTTGTGAAACAGAAGGTAAATCGTAACTTACGGAACTTGGACCCATCCGATGAACTTGATTTATCTATGATGTTATTATAGATTCATCATCATAGTATTCAGCATTTCTGGAAATCAGATTCAGATATGAACCATTAAGAATACAATAAAACAAAAAATAACTATAGCTATAAAAATGTATAGTTGAACCAATAACAACAATTTCACAAACTACATATGGCAACAAATAGAACCAGATGTGTAGTTTTAGATCAAGTTTATATCTAGTTTTAACATGACAGTTTTATTTTGAAATCTACCCATTCTAAAATATCTAAGAGGGCTATAATGCTCACAAAGAACATCAAGGAAAACTGGAGGCTGTAATGACACCAACAACACCTAGAGGATTCCACATCTGTACATAATTGATAAAATATTAGTAATTAGCTGAATGAATAATTACGCATTTTCATATAGGATAAGTGTGTACCGCACCTCGAGCATCATATGATTTAGACCTGTTAACAAAGCAACCAGGGTTATTAACGAAGAAGTTTCCAAAGAAGTTCTAATTTAGTGGTTTTTTCATAAAAATGTGTATAGTTGTTGTATCAAAGTATTTCTGAATTATTTGATAAATGATTTGGGAGGTTGTAAAATAAAATATATTTGGGTATCTTTAAACCACTTTGACCAGTTCAACTTGTTTCATCTTAAACCAAGTTGTAAAATTAAAAATTTGCCGTGTTGGACAATAAATTTAAATGAGCGCAATCCATTTTAGGTAAATGTGTCACCATTAGCACCTCTATTCACCACACTCTCAACACATTGCCATCCACAATTAAAACAAGTGTAATCTTTATATATACTAAATTGTAGAGAAGGTCTAAAAATAGCACTCACGTTCAGAAGGTATAACTGATGTGTTTAGTTGTCGGCTTAAACCCACTGCAAAGTTGCACATATCAATAACTTCCTGCAACATAAATACTTCACATTTAGCTTTTGCAAATTGACATTTAAGCAGAACACATAAAAAGTGCAGGATTATTAAGAAGGCATATAAATGAGATTATGAGACTTTCAATGTAAATTTCAAATCTTTTACATTCCAACTCTTAAATGTCCAAAAAGAAAAATTGTTTCCAATATAGTATTAACAATTTTACAGATAGCTTCATAAACATATAGAAAACATTTGCAACACAATTTCAAAGACGAAAATGTTACAACAATTAATTAGTTATTTCAACAATGATAGGATGTATATTGATCATATCACATAGTTTAGTAGATTGTGATGAATTAACCGACTGTAAACAGACTACAATATATTGAAAAGTTAACAAACGTAAATATATACTTGAACTTCTCCTATTCCTTCAGGAAAATGTTTACCATCACAAGCGATAAAAGCCGACCAAGGTAGTCGAGTTTCGCTCTCAGTGCATCACCAATCTGTCTGACAATCTCGTCGCGCTTCAGATGATGAAAGGGCTACCCTATAATCATCGTTCATAACTACATCACAGTTTATAAACGGTGTTTATATCATAACTTATAACTGGACCTAGAAAGCTCAATAATAAATGATTAAATAATGGAAGAACTCAATAACTAGTAGTAAATTTGTTACCTTATGATCAATTGCAAAAACTGTAAATGATAAACTGATTCATCTGATGAACATTGAACCACTCCTGCGCTAAACCTTAGATTAAATACAAGTGAATTAACAAGACGATTTGACTATTTAATCATATGAAATCTAATGGATCGATGAACGGATTGAGATCGATGAACGGATTGGGAGCGATGAATGATATGGGTTATGTTAGGGTTCAAAGTAACTGCTACCCTATGCGATGTTTTCTTGTTATACGGAGTAATAATAATAATAATTAATAATTACCTGAAAAATAATTTAATGTTTAATGATTAAAATTAAATTAAATTAAAATAAAAATAAAAATAAAGATAAAAAGATACGGAGTATACTACTAGTAATAATACTTTTTAACATTTACACCAAAACTAAACTTTGTAAAAACCAAATTAAAAGATTAAAAGTTCAAATAATTTGAAGCTTAGGGTGGGAAAAAACTAACCTTCAAAATTTGTAGCGTTATTACTGCCGATAAAAAATAAAGCTGTGGAAATAATTTTGATGCCTAAAATTTTGAAGTATATATCTCATAATTAAAGGAAATAATTTTTATTAAAATAATTAGCATAAATATTAGTGATTTTTTTGTACGTTACCGATTTTTTTTATATTAAAATTTAATATAAAACTCTACTAATAATAAAAAAAAATGATATCAAAATTGATGACTCATATTTAAACGTGAGCCTGATAGTCTTACAGTTATAAAGATGATATACATAATTATAACATTATACTCATACCCAAGAGTAGAGGAGGTCCTCCCTCTCAATGTTCTATGAATAGAGATTGCTTCTAATTGGACCTTCGGCTAATAAGTAGGTTAAAAGAAAGAAAAAAGAAAAGAATGAGACGCCATGAAAATGGTAGAATCAAATTTTCATGGGTTTTAAACCTGCATGGAGTTCAATATAAGCTCTAATTGGCAGTCAATATAAATATTAAATAAGTGATTAAATGATAAATGATAAAATTGGACACCTACCTAATCAATTTCACATTTGTCTGCCATTTTACTAAAAGTTAGTCACCCAACAAAAATTAAAATTTGTATATAAAACTAATAATTCGCTGCAATCGTTCCGAGTTCTTATATGTAATCAAAACAAATATATTAAATAAAATATTTAAATTAGGTAAATTGATGAGGTAAACCCAACATACCCCACTTACCAATATACTATGCCATCCGTGAGTTTTGGGATTAAAACGCGTATTTATATACCACCTCTCCCAAGATTATTTAGTTGACAAGTTTAATATTTCACATTTATAAAATAGATAAGAAAGAGTATGTTGAATATTCATAAAAGGGTTTTTCTGAGATTTTTATTTCAAGACTTACCTGAATGCTAGCAGCAGAATCGATAGATCGACCGGTCGGAAAAGCTATCGTTAACAGAAGCCTTTCAAGAAATCACAGCTACAATTTCTTCACCAGGTTTGCTTCGTACTCAAATTGATTTGAGCTTTTCCTGGCTGACAATAGCGGCATGAGGAGGATGATAAGAAGTTATAGTCCTCGATGCTCACCGTCACCATAACCACACATGACCATCAACAACGGCATCACTTTCCCTTTTTCATGTTAGTTAGTTCTACTCTTATTTACTAATAGGAGAATACCTGAAAGAGTTTCTTCACTGCTTACTACTGTGCATGCGAACCTTGATTAGTACACAACTGAAGTTTGGTTTATGATGTGAGATATCCGTTCAATAACGGTAGTCACAGAGCATACTAATTCAAACCTTAGTAAGATCGATATAAAGCTTTCGTGCTGATAACGTGTTGTAATTTAATAATTTATATCTACTTATAATGGCATATATTCTACTAATATGAAAGAAGAAAGGAGAGTAGATTCTTATTAAAGAATGGTGTGTATACTGATTACAACCGATAGCATATTTATAGTACAATAATTCACTGTGCAGTTAGGTGGAAAACAGTAATATCCGTGATTCACCAAATTTATTTTATCAAAAGTAAAATTGTCGGCCACCACACTATGATTTATAACAATTTTATCTTCCCTCTTAGACCATTTGTAATGGTTGGGTGTGTTGTGGGGTGGTGTTGTGGGTTTTTTGATGATTAGGATGTATTGTGGGAGAGAGTGGAGTAGTGGTGGTGTTGTGGGTTTGTGTTGTGATAGTGGAATGCTGATGTGGCATTTTAATTTTCTTTTTATGTTTTTTTTATTTTTTTATTGGTTTTATTCATTTTATTGTAGCACTCAAATAAAAAAAAGACGAAATAACGTATATAATTAAAAGTCCTAAACATACCATTACTTAAAAAAAATTACATAATTATAAGTCCTAAAAACATAAAATAAAATCATAAAAAAAGACGGAACAACATAAATAGAATCTATTCTCGGGGGTTACGGTCGATGTTCATGTCGTCTTTCACCATGTCTCGAACATATTTTTTTAGATTTTGAAGACGAATCACGTCATCCAGATCTTCCATCGTAGCCGAAGATCTCCCCAACAAATCAACTTGTGTGAATGCGGTTTGCATAGTGCAAAACTTGTTGAAGTTGGATATCGCACTCGTCTTCTCTTCCGCCACATGTTCCCACTTGTCCATAAACGACTCTATCCTTGACGAATTCGAACTTCTACCCCGAGAAGACCCCCCCGTGTCCGAAGATTCCGAAGTTTTTTGAGCTTTCTTTGCTTTATTTCGTCCCATTGGACGCGGCATCGGAATGTCCCCAAACAACTCCGCCTCAAAGTCTTGTGAGAGGCTAATCGGGTCTCCTTGACTTTCACCGATACCCGTCATATCCACACGATACCCTGTTTCACCTTCACCTTGAACTTGAGCTCTAGCAACCGGATCATTTAGAATGATCCACTTCGGATGTTCTTTCAAGAAAAAAAAGGCCTCCTTGTTAATAAAGTTTTTGGTGTATCGATCATAGTAAGCTTGCAACGCGTTTTGGTAAACATCATCGTCATTGGCCCCACTACGCCAATGATCCTTAATGTCTTGATAAATTGGCAAAAACTCGTTACACGATTTGTTTAAATCACGCCACTTTGAAGACATTGAATCTTCGTTTCGTACCCATCCAAATTCGTTGTTATTGAACTTTTCCATCGCCCTTCCCCAAAAACTACCCTTTTTTGTGATCTCCCAACTATAGGATTTTCCGAGGTATCACAAAAACACTCGGCTAACCATAAAAGCTCCTTTTGTGACCATCCCCTCGCGTTCTTTTTTGTCGGTTCTTCTACCTCTTTACCTACAATATATACAAATTGTATTTATAATATGTATGTAACAGTAGGTTAAAATAATTATATATTACTTATAATACATATTAAATATAAATGTAAATATATATATATATAAATATAGCAACAGTAGGTATATATATAATTATATATTACTTAATACATATTATATATATATATATATATATATATATATATATATATATATATATATATATATATATATACCTTTGCACTTTCTTGAGTGTTTTCGAGCGACCCGTCTTTGTGGTTCTTCCGATTGAGATTGAGATTGAGATTGCGATTGAGATTGTTGCGCTTGAGATTGAGTTTGGAACATTTGTTGTGGTTGTTGCGATTGAAACATTTGTTGTTGGTTTGGAAACATTTGTTGTTGGTTTTGGAACATTTGTTGTTGTTGAAAAAATGCCCATTGTTGTTGTTGTTCAAACGTTAGTTGTGGCAAGGGTTGTTGTTGTTGTTGTTGTTGTTGATTTAACCCGAACAAATTTCGAGTTACATTAGCGTATTGTTGTGGACTTGGCGTGAGTATTGGTTGGTTTGCGATTCCGGGTTTGTTAGCACTCCCGAACACCAAAAGATTAGAAAACGGACGGGTATTGGAGAGTGGTATTGCGGGTTCTTCGTGCTCTTGGTTTCGTTTAGTGATTGGTGTGTTTGGAGTGTTAGACATTTTAATAAATTTGTAAAAAGATTAGACTGTTTATGAGTGTTTTTGATAAATTTGGAGTGTTAGTGTAGTGTTTATATAAGGGGAAAAAAAGGTAAAATTTTTTTTTTTTTTTGTATAGCCGTTTGTATACCAATGGTTGGATTGACCAACGAATCACAAGACAACACGTGGCTACAACACACGTTTTCTGACCCGTTGGAAGGCTCCCAACGCCTCGGAAACGCCTTGTTACGGCGGTTTCCGGCGTTTTTGAATGTCCAAATCAGCCGGCAATGGCGTTGTGGGTGGCTGTTACGAATGGTCTTAAAAGTTAAACCCTTTAGTTCACAGGCATTTTCACCCGTGTTCCCAAACTCTCTCATTTTGGTAGGTATTTCTCAAACCTCTCACAACACCCAATATCATCTCAGGTATGTTTTTGGTTCTTCTTGAATCTCAAAACTGATTTCTAATCTATGATTTTATTTTAGTCGATTGTTGAGTGGGATGATATGAAATTGAAAGATTGTTAGGGTTTTTTCATTCTTAAAGTTAGGGTTTAGTCGATTGTTGAGTTGGATTTTATTTGACTGATTATGTGACTTCAGTGTATTTAGCAAACTATTAATTTAATTACTCCGTGTTTGAAAAGGTTAGATTCGAAGTCCCCTTTTCTAAAGAAACATTAAGCTACTGCTTGCAGTTGGTGTATGTATATATATCGTATCTAGTCGTCATCATCTTAAATGGTATCGTGTTTATAAAATATAAAAGATACAAAAACAATGAAAAAATCAAAATCACATTAAGCTACTGTTTGCAGTTAATGTATGTATATATATTGTATCTAATCGTCATCATCTTGAATGATATTGTGGTTTTAATAGTTGGTTGAACAAGCTTCATCTGTGAATACTAAAGATTAATTACAACTGTATTATATTGTGTTGCAACTTGCAACTACTAGAATGGGCAGGCGCAAACCACTATGTATTGTATCTACCGGTGACAACTCAGACATCCGCGAAACAACTGAAATGCAAGGACAACACTCGACTCAAAGTGAACAATCAAGTTATCGTTTAATCGATGAGACTGACCATCCACAATCTCCCCACCAGGAGTTGCCTTTAGATGAACTGCAAAATGGACAAGGTTAGTTGTTTAAAAACTACTTTACAATCTTGTTTAGTACATGAACAATCTGCACTCATTGAATGAGATGTTTTTAGAATTAATTTTAATGGGTTTGTATGGGGCAATAATGGTTTATGTCTAGTTGACAAGAAAGACTGTTAATTATGTATATTTTTTTGTATTCTGGTTATCAAAGGTTATAAAGAAAGAGATCCATATGTTCAAATATATTTACTTTGTAGGTACTCCAAAGAAAGCTAGGGGGCCAACTCAAAAGGTTGGGACATGGAATTTGGAGCAATCAAAGAAAATATTAGTGACATTTAACAAATTTGGAATACCAGTGGGTGATGAGGGAAATGAACTAACACAATACCTTGGTACCCTTGTAAGGATGGCTAAGCACGTTGGAATCGAATATTCCGATTGGATAAAGGTTCCCATGCCAAAAAAAGAGGATATGTATACCCTAGTAAAGGTACTTTTTTATTAATAGCATTTGTGCTATCTTAGTATATTCATCTACATGCTAACATAGATATAATGTATTTGCAGGCAAAATTTAAGTTTCATCCTGCTGAAACAACTCGTATTAAGAAATGGATTTTTCAAAATATGGGGAAAAAATGGAGGACCTGGAAATATTCTTTAAAAGCACGTGCATTTGATAGAAGTAAATCCATTGATGAGATTGTGTGTGATGAAATTGTAAAGGACAAGCGGGTAAATCCAGAACAATTTAAACGACTTGTGACTCGTTGGTTTAATCCTGAATATCAGGTAACATGTTTAATAACAGAATAGTAGTAACATTAAGAGTCCTTTGTAGACCTAATATCTATTGTTTACATTTAATAGAGTACATGTGATGTAAGGCGTGTGAGTCGCTCTAAAATGCAAGAGCTACATGTAACTGGTACGAAATCATTTGCTCGGCTTGCTCACGAAGAGGTACTTGTTAGCCAGTTTACTATTTATGATTTATGAGTTTATATCGTACTTGATGTGGTAATGTAAATTATGAACATTAGATATGTATGTACATTTGTTGAGTTGTGGTAATGCAACTGACTCCACGAACATTCAAGGGGCCGAAGACGATTTTTCAAATGGCACTTACTCTAAAGTTAAAGGTCCGGAAAAAAGGGGATATATTCGTTGTATTGGGAGGATGCCAACCGTAAAGGAGAATGGTCCTTCATCTACATTAAATGAGCAGACTGTTCAACAGTTACAAAATGTTGTGAGCATTATGCTCAACCTCTTCCAACAACACGTCCCAAATGCAAACATAGCCGGAGTTCTTAATAATTTGAACATACAGGTACTCCTAAAAGTAGATGCTAAAATGACATTAACTTAATACTCATTACCCTTTTTTACCTGAAGTTCTTTCAGCTCCCAAGTATGCCTTCTATTCTGAACAACTCATCTTCAGTTAACCAAAGATCGCTTTATGAAAGTCATGATAACAATTGTATTAACTATTTTGCTCATATTTATCTTATGTATTTATTTTAATGAAATTGCGAATGCACCAAAGATCACTTAATGGAAAGTAAAATATTTGTAAGTACATCTTAGATTATGTATTCAGCTTGCATTTTTATTTTATTCATTTGCTTTGACAGGTTGTTAGTTTTGTTCTTAAAGAAATATAACAAGAGGTTGATCAAGCATGAAGGTGTTCTTTTGATGAAGTTACATGGGTCTTTTGTGAAGTTCCAAGCATGAAGGTGTTCTTTTCCTTTGACAGGTTTTTAGTTTAAGATGTGAAGTTATTAATCTTTTCAACTTTTGCTTGTATCTATTTGAGAAGATGATTGAATGACAATTGAAGTTTTAAGCCAACTAATGTTATTGTTTGTTTAATGTCTTTTAGTGTAAACATTATTACTGTTTGTAATTTACGATAGCTAGATTAACAAAATTAAATAATGCAAATTGGTACAAAACAAAGATGCTGAATCGTGGCATATAAAACATGTGTCATAAAAGCAATTAAATCTGCTGTGCAACAAAATTTACAATAAATATTTAATGGCATAAACAATAAGTCACAAAGCACAAAATTTGTGCCACTATAGCCTTAAAGTGCTACTGTGACACAACCTAGATGTGTCACTAGATATCTTTAGTGGCAGCGTTTCTAGCGACACATTTTTCATGTGCCAGCGATTCCCTAACAGGGCTACAGTGGCACTTATTGCTGTTTTTGTGGCACTTATTGTATGCCACTAGATGTCATTTTGTTTGTAGCGAAACCACTATACTATCAATAGGCACAAGACAATACGACAAATTCATAATTGACTAAGGATGACTTTTCTTTTATTAAAAATACACATTTTTTAGTCCCTGTTCATATATGGTTTCAACCATTATTAGAACTGCATACAAAACATAAAAAATAACTTGAAGATCTAACCTTATATATAATTACTTAAAACTGAACACAAAATATTATGATTCATGCGCCATCTCTTTAAGTACGACATCGATAAGGAAAGTTACAAATACAAATCATAGTATTCTAGCAATGTTCATAAGATCACCAATTTCAATTCTTATAAGTCCTTTTTATAATAATTAAGACACAAATTCTCATTCGTCTTATTAAACAATCAACATCTCCTAAAAACTTAGATTAATGTGTCTTGTTATGTTTCGATCTAATACGACTAGGACAAATGAATGTCATATGATAGTATATTTTATATAACTTATATATAAGGTGTCCTATTTAATTAACACATAATGCGACATCAAATGTTTAAATGTCTTATAAAGTTTCCCTCTTATGATTCAAAATTAAAGTGTCATATGAAATCATATGATACTTAGGACCCCAACAACTCATCCATCACATTAAAGAATCAAAGTCTCCTACAAATTGACAATGATACGACATAAATATCACATGTTCTATTAGCTAATGATCTAATACGACTATGAGAAATAAATGTCCTATGATAGTTTATTTCTTATGACTTTTTTATAAAGTGTCATATTCAATAAACACATAACGTGACACTAAACCGTAAAATGTCTTATAAATTTCCATTTTATGATTCACAATTAAAGTGTTATATGAAATGATATGACAATTATGACCCCAACAACTCATCCGTCGCATTAAACAATCATAGTGTCCTGAAAATTTTACAATGATACGACATAAATATCACATGTCGTCATGTCCTATTAGCTTATGATATAATACGACTATGACAAATAAATGTCCTATGACAGTTTGTTTTATATGACTTTTTTTATAAAGTGTCATATTAAATGAACACATAATGCGACACTAAACTGTTAAATGTCTTATAAAGTTTCACGTTATGATTCACAATTAAAGTGTCCTATGAGATCATATGATAATTAGAACCCCAACAACTCATCCATCACATTAAAGAATCAAAGTGTCCTAAAAATTTAAAATGATATGACATAAATGTCAAATGTCGTATTAGCTGATGATATAATACGACTATGACGATTAAATGTCCTATGAAATTTTATTTTATAAGACTATTTTCAAAAGTGTCCTATTAAATAAACACATAATGCGACACTAACCGTTAAATGTTTTACTAAATTCTATTTTATTATTCACAATTAAAGTGTCATATGAAATAATATGATACTTAGGACCCAAACAACTCATCCGTCACATTAAAGAATCAAAGTGTCCTAAACATTTATAATGATACGACATATATTTCACATGTCCTATTAGCTTATGATATAATACGACTATGAAAAATAAATATCCTATGATAGTTTATTTCATATGACTATATTTTATAAAGTGTCCTATTAAATTAACACATAATGCGACACTAAATCGTTATATGTCTTATAAAGTTTCATTTGATGATTTCACAATTAAAGTGTCGTATGAAATCATATGATAATTATAACCCCAAAAAACTCCTCCATAATATTAAATAATTAAAGTGTCTTAAAAATTTTACAATGATACAACATAAATATCACATGTCCTGTTAGCTTATGTTATAATACGACTATGACAAATAAATGTCCTATGAGAGTTTATTTCATATGACTTTTATATAAGGTGTTTTATTAAATTAACATATAATACTACACAATGCCGTTAAAAGTCTTATAAAGTGCTATCTTATGGTTCACACTTAAAGTGTTGTATGAAATCATATGACAATTAGGACACAAAAAAAATCAATCAGTCATATTAAGTCCTATTATGTTCTACTATCACACAACTCACAAAAATAAACGTCCTATAAAGGTATATTTCATATGACCATCATATAATGTGTCCTAATTACATAAATTTATAGGACATAAGTACCAAAAGTCCTAACATGTTACAGTTTAATAAGACTCTCGAAAATAATTGGCCTCTAAAGATATATTTAATATGACGTTCATATTCAGTGTCCTATTACATAAACAAATAATGAGACTCTAACAAATAAATGTCTTATAAGATCCTCTATTAGGATCTACTTTTTAAGTGTCTTAAGAAAATATATGATTATGGGACCTACTCTAAAAGCGTATCTCATGATAGGACCCTACTCTAAAAGAGTATCTCATAATATGACCATACTCTAAAAGCGTAGCTCATAAAAGGACCTAAATATTGTTTGGTCCTATGTAAGTAGCATTTAGGACCATATTTTACAAGGTCCCAGGAAAAAAGGTCCTATAGGAGCATTTTTCTTGTAGTGTAATAATAATAATAATAATAATAATAATAATAATAATAATAATAATAATAATAATAATAATAATAATAATAATAATTATTATTATTATTATTATTATTATTATTATTATTCTTATTCTTATTATTATTTTGGTAAGGAAAACTACCGCAAAAGCTTGTTTTACAAATAATGCCCCGAACCGGGCTCGAACCCGAGACCACTCGCTAACCCAACACCCCTTATAACCATTCGTTCCAGTCTGCTTTTCTGATATTGTACGATTTTAATTCCTTTTAACCCTTATTCGAAATTCATCTTCCTCATCAAGAATTTTTGAATCGACATGAACCAATCTTAAACATACAATTGAGTTTAAAATTTGGGTTTAGGTATGAAATTGAAATGGAAAACGATTGTTTGTTCTTGAGTGGAATTAACAGAAAAAAAAATTATAACTTAGCTACGCGAAGAACAACATGAACTCCAAACTTGATTTCAAATTTTAGACATTTTTAGATCGTGATTACTTCATGAGATAAATCATAAATCACTCCTAGAATCCATCTCAATCATCAATTGAACCAGAACCCTTAAAACGAACTTGAATTTCACCAAGAACAAAACTGTTGACTTTTTACTCAGGAACTTTGACTCTAAAATTCGTGATTGATATGAAAAATTGAAACCTGATATTTTACAGATAGATTGAGTGAAGGATTCCTAACATAACTGCATTATTACTTTTTGAAATTATTTTCAAATTCGAGGTTTTGGAATTTTGAACTCAAGAACAGGGTGTTTGGTTTAGTGCTTTTTAATTTCTGCCATTATTAACAAATTGCAGTAGTAATTTATAGAATGTGAGTATACACTTGATGTAGGAACATGAATTTATCAATTTGTTTGTATTCAACACATGAAATCGACATGTAACAGTCTGCAGACAGATAACAAAATATATACAGCTTGATAACGATTTTAAACAGAATATGTTTTGATAGCAGATGGGAATCGATAAAGAACAGATGTAGTACAAATCATGAGCAGGAAAATAAAATAAATTGATTGTGATGGTTAAAAGATTACGCGTTTTATCAGTATTATACATAACTGAATTATATATATCTGTATTTATTTAATTATCTATTATATATATCCGTATATATTTATACATTCATATGTATATATCAAATTATATTTTGTAATATTACTTAATAATATAAATCTATTAATAAATTTGAGGATGTTATTATTTTTTAATAAGAATACTAATACTAATACTAATAATAATAATATTAGAAATATAATAATAATAATAATAATAATATTAATCAAAATTATACTAATAATAATAATAATAATAATAATAATAATAATAAGAGTAATTATAAAATGATAATAATAATATTATTAATGATACTAACAATAAGATTAGTTATAATAATATTAATATTATTAATGATAATAATAATACTAATAATAATACGACAACTTATACATATCAAATTATATATATATTTATATCTCATATTAGAAACAATAATATTAATAGTACAAATATTAATATTAAAATTAACATTAATAGTTAATAATAATAATAATAATAATAATAATAATAATAATAATAATAATAATAATGAAAGTAGTGATAATAATATAACATTTATATTTTAACTTATAATTGCATATAATATATTAACTTTAAACTATAATATATAATAACATTTATTGAATATTTAATATTTATTAATTTTATATATTTTAGACATGTTACAATATACATATAATTTTAATTGTGTAAAGAAGTCATATATATATATATATATATATATATATATATATATATATATATATATATATATATATATATATATATATATATATATATTCATTCATTTTTAATGATAGTTTAATTATTTATATATTACATTACATTTTCAATTCAATTGATTGAATTGCATATTATTATTATATATACATATTTATATATATATATATATATATATATATATATATATATATATATATATATATATATATATATATATATATGCACATATTTATTTATACACAATTGTTCGTGAATCGTCGAAAATCATCAAAGGTCAAATGATCTCATTAAAATATTTCAAAATTTTTGAGACTCAACATTACAAACTTTGCTTATCGTGCCGAAATCATATTAAGATTAAGTTTAACTTTGGTCGAAAATTTTCGGGTTGTCACATATCTAGTAGAACATATTTTGTCATGTCCACTCATATATAAAATTTTCTACGACAGCTACATATTTATGTAAATATTAAATCCATTTAACAAAAAACATGTTAAACTATATCTCAAAGCAGAAAATTTCAGAACATGGACTGCAAATACGGACACAATGATCGATATCTCGATAAACTTAGTCACACCTACGAACATCAGCCCTTCAACCGCGTCTAGCATTGTCAACACGTTCACAGTGTCCGTCATTCTGATAAAAAATAATCGTACTAATTTTCGTTGGAGCAACCAAGTCTTAGACTTCACAGTATCTACAACACTAACATCCAAATATCCAAATAAACTTATAAAATTAGGAGTTATATAAAAGAATTCTGAAATAATAAAGAATAAGACAGTTAAGTAAAAACATTACTAACGGTTACAGGATTTACACCAACGTTTGATTCTCCAAAAGAAAAAAAGACGGCAGACGAACTCCATATAACTCCAACATTTGAGAAGTTATATAACTGGTTGTCACATTCAAAGACGGTAGATGAACTCAATTAAGAGTTAATTCAAAACTGACTTAAAAAATTGACCAAAGCAGATGATCAACATAAAAAAGACGCACAATAAAACATACCATGAACGTCAACACCCATACCGTCTCCAGCATTCTGATTAGGATTAACCGTACTAATTATCGTAGCGGCAACTGGGTCATTAGAGAAGACATCATCTACAGCAATAGCATCGAAATAAAGTTATGGAAATAAGAAATTTCACAAAAGAATATTAATATTAACAATAATAAAGAATAACAAACTGAGGCAAAAACATTACCAAAGGTGACAGGATTAGCTCGAACGGTTGATTTTCAAAACACGACAAAGACAATACGCTACCAACCACACTACCAGTAACAACAAAACCAGTTGAACAGTCAATAAATTTTTCAGCCAAATTAAAAAGGCCAATACCTTTTCAAGTCTATGAAGAATTTTTTTCTAAAATTATGGAGATGATAATAATAAGTTCATAAACACCTCCAACAACCCATGTTAGTGTTTGATTAAATTCCCTTGTAACTAACCAAGTCTTAAAATTTCTATTCAATAAAGATTCTTGTCAACATTGACTTTGTTCAAAGTCAAAAAGCCTAACACTTCATGAAACTGAAAATGCAAACATCATACAAAAATCAATAAGAAGCAAAAACACACAAACTCAGTCCTACATATAGATAGACAATCGAACAGAGTTTTTATTTCGAAGTACCAAAATATGTATAGAACGTAAAAACTGAAAACTATCACAATTTTAGTGAGTTACTGAGGAGACACATTTAAACGACAATTAGATCAAATTTAGAATTAAATATATACCAATAAAGAAAATCCAGTTACAATCAAAATTCAGAAAGCACAAACATGTACTCCGTGTACACCAATGAACATAATAAACAAAAGCCATATCAAATGACATGAATTTAAACATAAAAATTCGTCAATACAATAAAAATACCTTTATGTGTGAGAAAGAGCAAATGCAGAAAACCAAATTGGCAACAACAATTAAACCTACAACAATTACATGACATGAGAAACACAAAATATCAACATTTAAAAATATCAAACATTCTAAATAAATTCCTAGTATGTTGTAACTGCTATCGTATTCATTATACGTTATACATCAATTAATACATTATACACTATACTCACAAGCACATACATCAAAAAGAAGTACGCAGTTCATATTTTCAACATTCAATAACATTCATATTAAGTAATTCAGCTTGAACATATATATATATATATATATTAAACCTAAAACAAACACATAAATTACATATGTAACTCAGTTTTAACATAAACATCCAATAACATTCATATCACAAAGAGAAAGCATACTGCGGCAAATAAAAAAAGTGAAAATACCATTATGTAACTCAATTTTAATACATATTAAACTTAAAACAAACACATAGGTTTACCTCAGTTTTAATACATATGTAACTCAATTTTAACACATGTTCACATTCATACCTAGGTTTAAATTCAAAACTTTAACATCCACAAACAAACACTTTTTTTTTTTTTTTACGAATTAACTACTATAACATGCAATAACATTCATACTACAAATTAACAACTGCATCTTTTTAAACAATCAAACTCTTTTTTTTTAGGTTAACAAACATATGTTTACACCTAAAATTTAAACATCCAAAACTATAACATATATTTACATATTTGAAACTACAACACTCACAACCAAAGACATTTTTCTTTTCCAGATTAACAAACACATTTGAGTTAAAAGACATTAAAAGCAAAACTAAAAATTAACCACAATCTAGCGATAAATAAAAATAGGCTGAAGAAAAGAATAAGTGAAATTAGCATTCTCGAATACAACTTTCTTTCAAAAATTTCATCGAGCATCTCTTATGCTAATCAAAACTAATACCATCGAAACAGCAAATGCAAGAGAAAGAACATACATACAATTAAATTTATACCAATAAAGAAAATCCAGTTAAAATCAAAATTCATAAAGCATAAACATGTACTCCGTATGTACCAAATTACCAATCAACACAATAAACATAAGCCATATCAAATGACATGAATAATCATTAAATAAATTGTAACTTTCCATAAAAATGTATACATTCCAGATAATGCACCTATTGCCAACATCAAAACAAAATCCTGATCATCATCTACATAGGTTCCAAAAAAAAAAAAACATGCAAAACCCTATATTCAAAACCCGAAATTAATTCCGCACAAATTATTTTTAGGACATAAGAGAAACCAGTCACATACGTCAGATTATCTTCGTTACCGAGAAGAACGTATTTACGTCGTCATCTTCGACGACATTCCGGTCACCAGAGTGTTTTCGGCGCTTTTGAAAAAGCTGACGTTAATACATAAAATTTATACGGTTTTGTAGGGGAAATCGTGACGGATTCATCGGTGGTAGTGGCGTCGGCTAATACGGCGGCATGAAGGCCTGATCGACCACGTAAAAGATTTGGGGGGTTTTTCACTTTTTAGAGAGAGGGTACGGGTTGGTTTGTTAGTGGTTAATGATACTACAGGAGTTGAGAGTGTGTTGAAAGGACCCGTTCATATACATTATAAACGATTCACAATAGTTGATTACATTGCGAGGTATTTGACCTCTATATGATACATTTTACAAACATTGCATTCGTTTTTAAAAGACAAAATTTCTTTACATCGAAAATGGACAGGCATGCATACCATTTCATAATATCCACTATCCAGCTATAAATTGATTTAATAATAATCTTTGATGAACTCAATGACTCGAATGCAACGTTCTTCGAAATATGCTATGAAAGACTCCAAGTAATATCTTTAAAATGAGCAAATGCACAGCGGATGATTTCTTTAACACCTGAGAATAAACATGCTTTAAAGTGTCAACCAAAAGGTTGGTGAGTTCATTAGTTTATCATAATCATTTATTTTCATCATTTTAATAGACCACAAGAGTTTCATTTCCAGTTCTCATAAATATGCGTCCCATGCATAGAGACAAAAATAATCATTCATATGGTGAACACCTGGTAACCGACATTAACTAGATACATATAAGAATATCCCCTATCATTCCGGGATCCTCCTTCGGACATGATATAAATTTCGAAGTACTAAAGCATCCGGTACTTTGGATGGGGTTTGTTAGGCCCAATAGATCTATGTTTAGGATTCGCGTCAATTAGGGTGTCTGTTCCCTAATTCTTAGATTACCAGACTTTAATAAAAAGGGGCATATTCGATTTCGATAATTCAACCATAGAATGTAGTTTCAATTACTTGTGTCTATTTCGTCAAACATTTATAAAAGCGCATGTATTCTCAGTCCCAAAAATATAAAGGGTAAAAAGGCAAATGAAACTCACCATACTGTATTTCGTAGTAAAAATGCATATAACGTCATTGAACAAGTGCAAGGTTGGCCTCGGATTCAGGAACGTATCAATATTGAGATTCAATATTGCAGGAAAGGTACGTAGACGCAACGGAAATGATAAACACTATATTGACCTCACGAGCATACCCATGAACCATACTCAATCACCTCCATAGCTATAACCCATAATTTCCTAAATCCTATCCTACTCGAAAAACAATTTCGAAATCACTCGGACAGCACTCCGTCGTAATATTTTATGTATACTAATAATATCTTGAAATAATACGGAGTAAATATATATATGTAAATCGATTGAGAGAGTTTAGAGAAAAATATTTTCAAGTTTCTATGAAATAATGAAACCTATTGAATTCTATTTATAATAGATTTTTGAATTATTAAAGTAAATTATTAAAGTATGAATTATTAAAGTAAATTATTAAAGTATGAATTATTAAAGTGAATTATTAAAGTATGAATTATTAAAGTGAATTATTAAAGTATGAATTATTAAAGTTAAAGTAAAGTAAAAATAAAGTAAAGGTAAAGTTTAAGTATAGTAAAAGTATAAAATATGTACGTATAATACGCGTATAAATATATATAATATTAATTTAAATCGTTATACATATTTAATAAAATAAAATATAAATATCGTTATCTTTATCATACTAGTTAAGTAATGAGTTGTCAAAAGTGGTTCTAGATATTTATAAAAGTTATATACGTTTTAATAATAAAGTTCTTTTTAAACTGAAAACGTTTTTGTACGTTTGAAACTAAATAGATCAATCGAGTCTTTATGAGATTCAATCTTCCACTATCCTTTGTCTAGTTCTCAATGATTGACAATTTGTTCTTATTTATAAATCACTTTACCATTTTCCGAATATTGTTAAAATGGAAGGATTTTTCAAATCAACGTGGGCCTTTCAACAGAGACTTGTAATCATAATTCAATATATCTGATAATTCAATCATTTGATCTTATCTTCTAATTCCATTGATAAACATTTTGAAACGGATACAATCATATAAAGTATTTAATCTAATATTTTGTTTACGTTTCAAGTTATAATATATATACACATATACATATATAATCATATTCGTTTAATGGTTCGTGAATTGTTGGAACTTGGTCGAGGTTGAATGAATGTATGAACATAGTTTAAAATTCTTGCAATTTAACTTAACAAATATTGCTTATCGTGTCGGAAACATATAAAGATTAAAGTTTAAATTTGGTTGGAAATTTCCGGGTTGTCACAGTACCTACCCGTTAAAGAAATTTCGTCCCGAAATTTACGTGGAAAGGTCGTGAATGATAATAAGTATGTTTTCATGATGCATACGGGCTGAAAATTAGAGTTTTATCATCAGCGAATAATTTGGATAAACAATTCATTTATATGAAGAGTACGAATGAAGCTAACATAGAAGAGTGAAATGAGTAAGTGTAGATTCATCTTATCATTTGACGTAGATATGATTGATTCCCAGATTTCAAGGGATTTGAAAAAAATCTTCTTAATAAGATTTGACTCTCCGGTAATCAAGGAAATTATGATCCGCTTTAAATGCGATCGTCCATTTTAATTGTTCTGTCGAAGATTTTCTTATAAATTCACCTCCTTCGTTTCCTTACAACTCACACCTTCTGTTGATGCATTTTATGCAAGTCCCTAGACATCTACCCATGTCCATTGCAGGTACAACAGTTTACAGGCCACCATGATTGCTCGTTATTATCCTATCCGTGTTTGTATGTGGTTACAGGAACTGCAGGAATGAGATTTAGATGTTTGACTATGTTATATTTAGTCAGACGTACGAGTGAAGCCTCACTAGTACGGCTGACAGGCTCATACGCACGGTTGATGCTGAGCTAAGTCACAATTACAACCTAAATGAGAAGACACGAGTGAGTGATCACCCGTACGGCTGATGAAGCCAACTCGTACGTGTGATGAATGAATCGTATGGGTGAGTCAACAGCAGGGGTATATAAAGTCTTATGTTCTTCATTTTAGGTTAAGCCTCTCATTTGTTACACACACTCAGATCTAGTGAGCTCCTTCGATTCTCTCTCAGTCCAAATCACCCAGGTGGTGAATAATAACTCTAGGTGTTGATCTAATCACACTTGATTTAGTTGTGGTTTGACTAAATTAATCAAAAAAAACTTAACCTATTCACTAGAGGGTTTGATTCACTTATTCCGCCATTGTGTGAGTTAAATCTGTTGATTTCTAAGTTCCTAGTCATGTTTCATCACCTTCTATTCTTTCCTCCTCAACTCATATTTTAAAGTATTCATCAATATGCTCCATCCAGTTCTGATTCTCGATATACTTCTAACTTTCATATCGGTCATTCTTCTTTTTCATCTACCGCCGGAAGAATCTATTTACTTCTACTATACTCTTGGGTTTATAGTGTTTCTAGTTCTCCCGTGTGTTTATATTGCTATATGCATCGATATATATGGTTTATAATTTCTGGTTTGTCGTTGGGATTTATATGTTCCCTTATATTTCAAAGTCTCTGTTCTGTCTTCTATAATCATTATCATTCACATTTAATGCTCTCTTTTATTTGCTGCAATTTATACCCCAATTTCTATTTCGGAGTTTTGTCCTTTCGTTTCTTCTTCTTGCGATTAAGCACCGCTTGTAATGGTCCAGAATTCACAGATACGAATTTCAGAATGAACATTGTTAATGTTCTAGGAAGGAAATTGTGATGGCACGATCTTGACTTGTCAAATTACTAGAATACCTTGGAAAAGGCCGAATCATCAAGAAATATTTTCTTGATATTTTAGAGGTTAAATAGAATATAAGAGTCGTATAACATGACACATGATGATGTTATGATCTGTGAATCATCACGTTCCATTTAGAAACTCAGCATGACTTACTGTAATATAATCACATTGATCAAGTGTCATTATATTATACTAATTCATGCTTCAGTTCCCAACATTACTTCAAAATATTCCTATTTTAAACTTGAAAGTTTCAGAATTTAGAAACTAAAATAGTTTCTTTTATGATGTAATACAGATAGCGCGAAGAGGTAAATGATTTCAAATAAGAAAAATTAAGAAAATATCTTCAGAAATATGGAGGATATTTATAATGAAAGATATGATGATATTTTAGAATTTCTAATATCAAAGTATGATGAAGAATATTGTCCGCAGACGTTTAGAGTCAGGAGCAAGGTATTCGTTAATGACTTCAGCAGGTACTGAATCATTTGGATCCTTTGAAGTCAGGTTCAGTCTTTGTAATTTGTCCACAGCCTCCTTCCTACTTTGCTCAATCCATTTTTCAGTTCCAAAACTTCTCTTTTTCTGCGCTTTGCCAGCACACTTCATCATTATCATCCAGCTTTTACCGTTTAAAGTCGTTTATAGTTTTTGCTGCTTCATCAGCATTTTTTTTTTCCATTTTCGGAGAACCAGTTCGTAGTTCGGAGTGTTTTTCAGAAACTTCACATTCAAATTAAGTCCAGAAGATAGACATTATATATACACATATAACTATTGGCGTAGACATCCTGCAAGATTTCAAAATACTGATTGCTAATTCCCAATGATTCGTATGGCAATTCTCATTACAAGATGCGAATGAGTAAATGATGGGGTTTCAATGAATAATTATAATGACTTTTTGGAGAGGCTAAAGTCAAAGGGTAATGAAGTTGTTGGTACATCTGCTAATAATGTGGTGGAATGTAAAAGGTTATCTGGTAACGATGGTGTATATCTCAAGGTTATAATAAGGTTAGTCTGACTGAAAAGTCGAAGTTGACTTGCTGGAGCTGTGACAAAACTGGCTACTTTGAATAGGAGTCGCAAAGTTATTTTTGCTAATAAATGCCAAAGAATCTGACGCGGATACGTTGTTTAAACTTTTACTTTGGTTTCAAGAGTTTTTCGGGTACATAACTGTGGGTAACATGTGGTTGGATCATCATCTCGATTGCTCATCATTCGAAGTGTCTTTAGAAATTTTCGAAGGGTTTGAACACAGATTGTAATCGTTAACATACATTTGATGTTCTAACACAGTTTTGAAGTCAAAATATAGCTTGTGAAAGATGTAAGGATCTAAGAGTGATGATTTTGGTCATATCTCAAGTTGAATTTTGAGATTTCAAAATCAGAATATGTAATTAAATTTTGAATGAGTATGATTGTTTTGATTTCTATAAAAGAATGTATATTGTTGTGAAAGTAGGGAGTATAATGGATGATTTGCTGAATCAGGTTCAAAGAATGTAACATATTAATTGTGAATTTATATATCTCTCGGGTATTACCTACCCGTTAAAAAAAAATTCACAATTAATATTTTGTACAAAAGAATTTTATTACAGTCTTTATGAAAATATATATATGTATATTTTCTTCAGATGTAACATAGATTTAATGAGTTAATGTTAAATTAAACTCATTTGATTTACGGTTGAAACTAGAATTGAATAATCCCTAACGGCTTTAAAAAGTACATAACTTTTACGCAGTATTTCTTTAATGACATTGAAATTGTAACGACCCGGAAATTTCCGACCAAATTTAAACTCTAATCTCTATATGGTTCCGACACGATAAGCAAAAACCCTAAAGTTGACCCGCACTTTTTCGATCGTTCTATACTTATAAGATTAATATTTACATAAATTAAACCTTACCAACATGATAAGCAATCCAAATTGTTGAGACTTATGTTTTCGAAAAGAGTTTTACACAACGTTTGACCGTCTAGTTTGACCGATGATATCACGAACTATACAATATATGATAATTATACGTTTGTGTATATATATGTATATATACATATTTAACATGATCTAAGAATGTTTTAATATCTCATTTTGTATTAATAACAATAAGTTATAAGTATATTTTGAAACTACTAACTTAAGTTTTCAAAACGATAACCATACGTAACGTTATTTGACTTAAATACTTATGACCTATAATGTTTATACATATATCGTATAAGTAATGTATTTAATCACTTTTAAAGACTTAAATACATAAAACAATATAAGTATATTTACAAAAGATAGCTATATTTGAATCCTCGTTCCGTTTTCTCAAAGATTTCTATACGTATACCTAGGGTATATGTACCCGTATCATACGCAGCTTCTAGATGTATTTACTATTGGTATATACCAATAAAAATCTGCTCCTTAGCAGCCTTAAATGATTAAGAAACATGTGGAACCAACCATTTGTCAAGTAGCATGAATTATTTAGCAAGAAAACAAAGTTAGGTATTTTTTTTTCCTTTATAACCTAAAAACGTTTTTATGCATGCACACCATTTCTTCACCCCATTTTCTTATACTTACACTTCCATTTCTCTCTCAAAATACTCTTAACTTCATACTTGATCATCTCCAAGCATTTTTCCCATCATTTAGCTTCAAAAACCTTACTTAAACACCATAAGAAAACCATACAAAAACACTTCAAGAAATCCTTCCAAGAACACAAACTTACTTCCAATCTTTCATACAATTCCATCACCCTTTTGGTTCTAGCTTTTTACTCCTCTTTTACAGAAACCTTGTCCAAGGAACTTGAGGTAGTATCTATGTTCATAACCTTATTCGATTCATATATATATAGCTATCATATTTTGTGGTATACAATTTTAACAACAAGAACATAGTTTGAAAGTTTTCAAACTTGTTTGCAAACTAAATAGATCCTTCTAACTTAACTTTTAAAATACTTCAAGACCTGTAATATAACTTAAATATATGCTAACTTAACAAGGTATAACTTGGTTTTTCAAAGAATATCTTAAAAACTGTTTTTACGACGTCGGAGTGTAACCGGGGACTGTTTTGGGTTGGATAATTAAAAACTATCTTAAACTTTGAATTGGAGGTTTATGTTCTGGAAAAATGATTTTTACTATAAATATGTTAACACATAGAAATTTCATGATTTAATTCAAAGTATAGGTATTTTTAGAAAAATGGTCATTAAGTGTTATTTTTTTGTAACAAAAATGTTTAACTTCATAAGTTTCACTAAAGTTTCACCTATGCCGTGTGATTTTGAATACAAACCAAGGTATTTTCAGTTCATAGTCTTAAAGAGGGACTCGATCCAAGGAGATGGCAAGTTGAATCAACGAAAACGGATTTGTAACGAAGAAACTATGACCGAAACAAAATTGGTTATCCTAGACTTGTTTAACTTCGGGATTAATTGGAAAAAATTAAATAAATCACATATTTCTAAGATAACATGATATTTTATATATATGTACTTATAATTCAATTTTATATGGTTCAGAATCACCCGTAAACAACACGAGAAGATTAATCATAAGATCCCATGTTTGTACGCAACACGTCATTTGACAACACCGGTACTTTATGTACGCAACACGTCATTTGACAACACCGGTACCGTGGGTCAAGATTAATCTCGACCAATACATATACGATGGGGTTTTATTTATTTCGTTGGGGGTTTTATTTATTTCATTGCGGGTATATTAAACATCTAAAAATGAACCATTAAAATTGAATTACTAACAACGAGCTGCTAACTACGGACTAAGGAATTTTTCAAAGTATTAAAAGTATAACAAGTATATATATGTGACGTTTGTTTAAAAAGAAAAGGTATTGATATATTATATATGGATAGGTTCGTGATATCAACCGGAGACCAAGTCAAATTATATATATCTTCAAGACGAAAGTGAGTATATAGTCCCACTTTTAAACTCTAAATATTTCGGGATGAGAATACATGTATTTTATGTTTTACGTTACGGACACAAGTAACTGAAAAATATATTCTACGTTGAGTTGTACCACTGGCATACTTCCCTGTAGCTTGGTAACTAATATTTACAGCGGTATTGTAAACGCGAATCCTGTTGATAGATCTATCGGGCCTGACAACCCCAACCGGACTGGACGACCAGTATTCAACGGTTGCACAGTACTTCGTTTCGTGACTACACTTGGTACAGTGTAGTAAGATTTCATATTAAAGGGAATATGCGACGTGATTAATTGTTAAGTATGGTTACCAAGTGCTCAACCACTTAGAATATTTTTATTAAAATGTTTATATATGAAATCTTGTGGTCTATATTTATATCGCTGTCGACATTAAACCTATATCTCACCAACTTTATGTTGACATTTTAAAGCATGTTATTCTCAGGTATGAATTAAGTCTTCCGCTGTGCATTATCTCGTACTAAGGATACTACTTGAGGCCATTAAGGACTTATATCATAAGGCGTTGCATTCGAGTCATTGAAGTTCATAGAGACTATTATTAAGTAAATGGCGGTTTAGGTCATTTGAATATTATGAAATGTCAGGCGAATATGTCAATTATGGATGTAACTATAGATTGTCTTTTAAGAATAAATGCAACGTTTGTAAGATGTATCATATAGAGGGCAAGTACCTCGCAATGTTATCAACTATTGTAATTCGTTTGTAATCAATATGGACAACGTCCGGATGATTAGTTTCGGATCCTTTCAGTTGGTATCAGAGCGTTGGTCTTAGCGAACCAGGACTTGCATTAGTGTGTCTAACTAGTAGTTGTTAGGATACATTAAGTGAGTCTGGACTTTGACCGTGTCTGCCTGTCAAAAGTTTTGCTTATCAATCCTAGTCGGAAATCATCTGCTTATCATTCTTAGGGAACTGCCTGCTTATCATTCTTAAGTCTAGACACGTCTTACTGCATTTAGTGCATCGATAGTGTATATACAAAATTCATATCCTAGCGTATCTGTTACTATAGACATTGTGATAAGGCTAAAAAGGAACATATATTTTATAGCATTATTCCCCAAGAAAGACAAGATTTTAGTTGGTATTGTTCAATTTACAAGCAATATTCGTTTAAATATTAAAAAGTGAAGACAAAAGGCAGATTCGAAAAATTGAAGACAAAAAGGTCCAAAGAGCTAAAAAGTACAAGATACAACTAAAAAGGTTCAAAATATTGATGAGGAACGTCTCAAAATGACAAGAGTACAAGTTACAAGACGCAAAGTACACGATATAAAATAATACGCGAAGACGTCCGAAAATCCGGAACCGGGACCTGAGCCAAGAAGAAACGCCCGACGCAACGGACCAAAAATATCTAGTCTACTATGCACAAGAATATAATATAATATATATATAATTATATATAATTATATATTATATTATATATTATTATTATATTACGTCGGCAAGAAGAAAACAAATCAATTTGGCTGAATCCAGGGTGGCCATGCGACTCGCATGGCCAGAGGCACAAATCCATGCGAGTCGCATGGAGTGAAATTGCTGGTCAGGTCCTATATAAAGCCAGTTTTCTGCCGAGTTTTAATCATCTTTTTCTTCCTCTTCATACGTAAAATTTATATTTATATTTATAATTTATATTTTAATTTTAATTATAATTCTAATAATAAGGGTATGTTAGCGAATGTTGTAAGGGTGTAAGTCGAAATTCTGTCCGTGTAACGCTACGCTATTTTTAATCATTGTAAGTTATGTTCAACCTTTTTACATTAATGTCTCGTAGCTAAGTTATTATTATGCTTATTTAAAACGAAGTAATCATGATGTTGGGCTAATTACTAAAATTGGGTAATTGGGCTTTGTAGCATAATTGGAGTTTGGACAAAAGAACGACACTTGTGGAAATTAGACTATGGGCTATTAATGGGCTTTATATTTGTTTAACTAAATGAAAGTTTGTTAATGTTAATATAAAGATTTACAATTGGGCGTCCCTATAATTTACCATATACACTCGATCGGACACGATGGGCGGGGTATTTATATGTACGAATAATCGTTCATTTAACCGGACACGGGAATGGATTAATAGCCACTAGAATAATTAAAACAGGGGTGAAATTACATTCAAGGGTAATTGGTGTAATTGTTAACAAAGTAGTAAAACCTTGGTTTACACGCAGTCGATAACCTGGTGTATTCATTAAACAAAGTATTAAAACCTTGTTACAATTCGAATCCCCAATTAGTTGGAATATTTATCTTCGGGTATAATAATAATTTGACAAGGACACTTGCACTTTATATTTATGACTGATGGACTGTTATGGACAAAAACCAGACGGACATATTGAATAATCCAGGACAAAGGACAATTAACCCATGGGCATAAAACTAAAATCAACACGTCAAACATCATGATTACGGAAGTTTAAATAAGCATAATTCTTTTATTTCATATTTAATTTCCTTTATTTTATATTTAATTGCACTTCTAATTATCGCACTTTTATTTATTTTATTTTATCGCACTTTTAATTATCGTACTTTTTAATTATCGCAATTTTATTTTATCGCATTTTTATTCGCAATTTCATTATCGTTATTTACTTTAAGCTTTAATTTAAGTCTTGTATTTATTTTATATTTTACATTAGGTTTTAACTGCGACTAAAGTCTTAAAATCGACAAACCGGTCATTAAACGGTAAAAACCCCCCTTTATAATAATAATATTACTTATATATATATTTGTATTTTTATAAAAGTAAACTAATATAGCGTTGAGCTTTGTTTAAAGATTTCCCTGTGGAACGAACCGGACTTACTAAAAACTACACTACTGTACGATTAGGTACACTGCCTATAAGTGTTGTAGCAAGGTTTAAGTATATCCATTCTATAAATAAATAAATATCTTGTGTAAAATTGTATCGTATTTAATAGTGTTTTCCTAGTAAAATATAAACTATTTCGTACCCCTCTGCTAAAACATCAAGTATTTTTGGCGCCGCTGCCGGGGAAAGGACATAAATTGAGAAACAAACTAAAATGTTAAAATTCATTTAAAATGGAATAGAGGACGATAAAAAGGAAAATAAAAGTCAAGTGTGGGAAAATTTACCAAGTTATCTTAAACATATGTCACATATATCTGTAACAAATAACTGAAAATACTTTTGCTTTGGACTAAACTAAACTGTTTTACCCGATGGAAGAAAAGAAGAGATGGATCTACACGATGAATCAATTCCATCATTTAAAAGGAAGTAAAGTCTTCCGAAAAAGACACGCGCTTCTTGATTTAGGTCATGAAGTTGTCGTCCAGACCAGCTGTAGGTTGACGAAAAATCTAGAAAAGTCATCACTAAAATCAGCAGGAAATCCACGGACCTCAGCATTAAACAGGGTCGCCAAGTGGTCAGATTTATCCTAACCATGAGAAGGATTTATCTCGTACAATGGGAAGGCACCGTGCAAATTAGCTGGATAAGACTAATGAATCAGATCCCCAGAAAGGATAATCTCCTTAAAGATTAAAAATCAGCTTTTAAGCCTGATATTACTCAATCCTTGAGATTGACCTTAAAGATTGAGAATTCAAACTCATGGAATTCAATGATATCTAAACTCGAGCTTGAACGAGAAAATATTTTGATCAAAAATACAAACCGATTTGTTTTCTGAAAACCCATTTTCAATACGTTCATTACCATTGAACGTAAAATCCTAGGAATTCACCTGGAATTCATTAGGTCACCTGAACTAAATCGGGTGTCAACCGTAAGAACGGTGGTTGCATAGCATGGTCGAAGACAGGACCTTGTGCCAGACCGAAAAATTATAAGGGTGAGCTTTACTATTGCTCCTACCAAGGATAGTAATTGCGTCCGACACGTTATAGACCATAATCAAAAGCATGTCACGGGACATTGCCTTAATAGTTGCTTGTTCAACGCTTTCCTTTACAACTGGACGGTAGTTTACCGAAAGGTAATATACGGGACAAGTAAACTGGACGTGTTGCTTTCCAAATACAAGGTTAGCAAGTGGGTGACACAAAACCGCAAGTTTTGAGCTAAAATTTTCAAATCTGAAACCCACCAAACCCACTAAAATATTTTGCAAACACCGGTAAAGGGTTATTCCGGAAAACTTATCTAGGGTAAAAACTAGATTTAATTTTCAAAAGATCAAATGTTTTCATAAAGATCCAATTTCCTTAATGGATCTAAATTTTTATAGTCATGTGGGACTGTAAACCATATCGTTACTTCCATTGTTTATACCGCCGTATAGAAATCACTGATGTACAAAGTGTGAAGAATAAAGAAGTGATTCTAGTATTTCAAGACAATATTGCTTGAGGACAAGCAACGCTCAAGTGTGGGGATATTGATAAGGCTAAAAAGGAACATATATTTTATAGCATTATTCCCCAAGAAAGACAAGATTTTAGTTGGTATTGTTCAATTTACAAGCAATATTCGTTTAAATATTAAAAAGTGAAGACAAAAGGCAGATTCGAAAAATTGAAGACAAAAAGGTCCAAAGAGCTAAAAAGTACAAGATACAACTAAAAAGGTTCAAAATATTGATGAGGAACGTCTCAAAATGACAAGAGTACAAGTTACAAGACGCAAAGTACACGATATAAAATAATACGCGAAGACGTCCGAAAATCCGGAACCGGGACCTGAGCCAAGAAGAAACGCCCGACGCAACGGACCAAAAATATCTAGTCTACTATGCACAAGAATATAATATAATATATATATAATTATATATAATTATATATTATATTATATATTATTATTATATTACGTCGGCAAGAAGAAAACAAATCAATTTGGCTGAATCCAGGGTGGCCATGCGACTCGCATGGCCAGAGGCACAAATCCATGCGAGTCGCATGGAGTGAAATTGCTGGTCAGGTCCTATATAAAGCCAGTTTTCTGCCGAGTTTTAATCATCTTTTTCTTCCTCTTCATACGTAAAATTTATATTTATATTTATAATTTATATTTTAATTTTAATTATAATTCTAATAATAAGGGTATGTTAGCGAATGTTGTAAGGGTGTAAGTCGAAATTCTGTCCGTGTAACGCTACGCTATTTTTAATCATTGTAAGTTATGTTCAACCTTTTTACATTAATGTCTCGTAGCTAAGTTATTATTATGCTTATTTAAAACGAAGTAATCATGATGTTGGGCTAATTACTAAAATTGGGTAATTGGGCTTTGTAGCATAATTGGGGTTTGGACAAAAGAACGACACTTGTGGAAATTAGACTATGGGCTATTAATGGGCTTTATATTTGTTTAACTAAATGAAAGTTTGTTAATGTTAATATAAAGATTTACAATTGGGCGTCCCTATAATTTACCATATACACTCGATCGGACACGATGGGCGGGGTATTTATATGTACGAATAATCGTTCATTTAACCGGACACGGGAATGGATTAATAGCCACTAGAATAATTAAAACAGGGGTGAAATTACATTCAAGGGTAATTGGTGTAATTGTTAACAAAGTAGTAAAACCTTGGTTTACACGCAGTCGATAACCTGGTGTATTCATTAAACAAAGTATTAAAACCTTGTTACAATTCGAATCCCCAATTAGTTGGAATATTTATCTTCGGGTATAATAATAATTTGACAAGGACACTTGCACTTTATATTTATGACTGATGGACTGTTATGGACAAAAACCAGACGGACATATTGAATAATCCAGGACAAAGGACAATTAACCCATGGGCATAAAACTAAAATCAACACGTCAAACATCATGATTACGGAAGTTTAAATAAGCATAATTCTTTTATTTCATATTTAATTTCCTTTATTTTATATTTAATTGCACTTCTAATTATCGCACTTTTATTTATTTTATTTTATCGCACTTTTAATTATCGTACTTTTTAATTATCGCAATTTTATTTTATCGCATTTTTATTCGCAATTTCATTATCGTTATTTACTTTAAGCTTTAATTTAAGTCTTGTATTTATTTTATATTTTACATTAGGTTTTAACTGCGACTAAAGTCTTAAAATCGACAAACCGGTCATTAAACGGTAAAAACCCCCCTTTATAATAATAATATTACTTATATATATATTTGTATTTTTATAAAAGTAAACTAATATAGCGTTGAGCTTTGTTTAAAGATTTCCCTGTGGAACGAACCGGACTTACTAAAAACTACACTACTGTACGATTAGGTACACTGCCTATAAGTGTTGTAGCAAGGTTTAAGTATATCCATTCTATAAATAAATAAATATCTTGTGTAAAATTGTATCGTATTTAATAGTGTTTTCCTAGTAAAATATAAACTATTTCGTACCCCTCTGCTAAAACATCACATTGCCTGACGTATTTCAAAGATTCTCCGTAATTCATGGGATTTTGATATTATATATACATATGTAAATTATGTATTGAAGAGTACCAAACCCAACTCCTATAATCTATTCCAAACCAAAAATTCATTTCTCCGACCATACAAGATGGATTCTTCATCCAGCTCAAATTCCTCCGACTTCGATAGCTTCGCCGATATGGATTTTCATTCGAGCTCCGAGAACAGCGTTACCGGAATGGATCAACCAATTTCCCATCATCTATTCTGGATGAATTGGGGATGGGTTCGTAATATACTAAATTTCTGGAGGCAAGAAGAAGGTGATCCATTCCATCCACCAAATTGTCCTCTTAACGATGAACCTGAAGCACTTACCGGCGAACCTATTCGAAACACCATTTTCTCGCTCATTTCTAGAGTATCTCGTCATGATTACATACTATCCCATATTTCAAATCTTGTTCATTCGCTCGTTCCAACCGTCAATCATCCCGGTATAATAGAAGAAGTCAACGAACTCCGTGCTCGGGTAGTGGTTTTGGAGAATATGGTGCGAAGGTTACAAACACCAACAGCAGCACCAGCAGCATAATCCGTACTACCATCGTCAACGCCGACAGTACCTTTATCACCCCAATCACAACCGCGCCTTAAATCTCAACATCACAATCTGTATCTCGAATATCAACATCACACGACTCAATATCTGTACTTCGAGTATGATCTTCGTTCTATATATCGTTCTACATCGATTATCTTCGCTTTACGTATCGTATGACGATTATGTAATTTCTAAAGTCTTAGAGATTATGTAACCTAGAATTAACGATAAATCAAATGAGTTTAATATCTTATTGACTCATTAAATCTATGATTATCTCTGAAGAAAATATATATGCAAGTATATTTTCATAAAGATAGTAATTAAAAATTCCTTCGTACAAACTATTAATGATGAAAATATTTTAACGGGTGGGTAGTACCCGAGGAATATTTAGAATTCACATTAATAAGTTATATTGTACATTCTTGAATCTGATTCAACGGTTATCTATTATCTTACTTACAACCACCGATATTCGTATCCGCTCACCCCAGAATAACCATTTTCAATCAAATTTCATATTCGGATTTTGACCTACCAGAATCCAACAAGTGGCATAAAGAAGAAAACATTGGACAAAATAAAAAAAAAATTGTTAGAAACACACGATTTAACTAATTAAAAATCTATTAAGGATTCCACGCTAACTGTTCCGGCTAACTCTGAACAATTAAAATGAATTAAAATGTTGATTGTAACATATGAAGCTAAACAATTCTTCAAGCTTGCCACTTGATTTTATCTTAAACCTCATTCGTAACTTGACGATTACAATTCGCATTCAAATCCTTTCATGATTCCTGAAAACACCTCGACCGAGAAGTTGAACCCGCCGCACCTTGCCTACGGAATGAAGATTTATACATACAGTTATACACCTGAAGAACTCTCGAACCCAAATTCATAATTTAACACATAACGTATTGAATCCTTTGCCATTTATTAGCAAGAACAACCCTACAATTCCTTTTCAAGAAGCTAATTTTGTCACAGCTCCACTTCGACTTTTCAGTGAGATTATTTCTATTATAATCATGATATTTATACCTTGTCCTTTCGCCGTCATTACCGAAAAACCTTTTATATCCCTCGACAACATCAACAGGTGCACCAGCAGATCGTTATCCTTTTGGCGAAATCAACAATCAGTATTTTGAAAATCTCGCGGAACTTCTTCCATCATATCTATAATGTCTATCCCTAAGAATTTCATAATCTGAACGTGAAGTTTCTGAAAAACACCCGGAACTATGAAATAGTTCTTGAAATGCTAACGAAGCAGCAAAAACTGTAAACGACTTTAACGGTCAAAAGTTTGATGACAAAGAATAGTAAGGTGGTAAAGCTGAAAAAAAAAAAAGTTTGGAACTAGAAAACGGATGAAGCAAAGTATGAAAGAGGCTGTGGATAAATCACAGGGACTGAACCTGCTCTCAAAGAATACAAACGATTCCGTACCTGCTGAAACCGTCAGTAAGAACCCTACTCTTTATTCAAAACCTTGCCCGGATGATATTTTTCATCATCATCTTATCTTAGATATTATAAGATATCTTCATATCATTCGTTATACATATTTTTCATATTTCTGGAGATATTTTTACAACTATTCCTATCTGCGATCATTTATCTCTCCGTAACATCTGCGTTACAATATAAAAGAAACTGTGTTAATTTCTAAATTCTGAAACCTCCGAGATTAAAATATAAATGATTTGAAGTAGTGTTGGGAACTGATGCATGAATTAGTATAATATAATGAAACTTGATCAACTTCATTATATTACAGTAAGTCATGTTAAGTTTCTAATGGAATGTGATGATTCACAGTACCGTCATCATGTGCCATGTTACACGGCTCTTACATTCTATCAAGTCTCCAAACATATTAGAACGTATCACCTTGATAGTTCTATTTTTCCGGAATATTCGAGTAATTTAACGAATCAAGATCGTGCCATTACAATTTCATTCTAAAACCAATAGCTAGGTTCATTCCAAATTTCCTACCTACGAATTTCGGACCATTGTTCGCTTGGCTCGAGGACAGGAAGAAGAAACGAAGGGACAAAACCTCAGAATAGAAATAGGAACATAAATCACAGCAAATAAGATAGAGCATTAACTGTGGATGACAATGATTTTAAGGGACGGGAGTAGGAACATCGAAATATAAGGGAAGGTATAAAACCTAACAACAACCCCGAAACTACAAACCGTGCATATCAATACGTATTGCAACGTAAAGGCACGGGAGAATTAAAAACATTATAATTCCAAGGAAAGGATAAAAGAGAATAGATTCTTCTGGTGATAGATGAAAAAGAAGAATGAAAGATATGAAAGTTAGAAATATAACAAGGATTAGAATGGGATGGAGCATATTAGCGAATGTCTTAAAGTAGGAACTAAAGAGAAAGAATAGAAGATGTGGGAAGAAAGAAAGGGAAGGAGGTAAATTTATAGTGAAATATTCGACAAAGAAATCAAAACAGATTGCCGCGTTAAATTAAAGAAGATCCTGATCGCCGCAAAACTAAATCTTATTACATAAGATTTTCTTTAAAACCCTTAAATCCCGGAAATCGATCATAATCACGTCATCGGTTACAACAACTCTGTATTTACTCATTTCACTCTTTTGTGATAGCTTCGCTCGTGCGTCTCACATAACCGAATCGTTTTATCTAAATCTTTCAATAATGATAAAATTTCATTATTACCTTATATTCGTCATGAAAACATTCCTATTGTTATTTATGACAACCTCTACCAAATTTCGAGGACGAAATTTCTTTAACGGGTGGGTACTGTAACGACCCGGAAATTTCCGACCAAATTTAAACTCTAATCTCTATATGGTTCCGACACGATAAGCAAAAACCCTAAAGTTGACCCGCACTTTTTCGATCGTTCTATACTTATAAGATTAATATTTACATAAATTAAACCTTACCAACATGATAAGCAATCCAAATTGTTGAGACTTATGTTTTCGAAAAGAGTTTTACACAACGTTTGACCGTCTAGTTTGACCGATGATATCACGAACTATACAATATATGATAATTATACGTTTGTGTATATATATGTATATATACATATTTAACATGATCTAAGAATGTTTTAATATCTCATTTTGTATTAATAACAATAAGTTATAAGTATATTTTGAAACTACTAACTTAAGTTTTCAAAACGATAACCATACGTAACGTTATTTGACTTAAATACTTATGACCTATAATGTTTATACATATATCGTATAAGTAATGTATTTAATCACTTTTAAAGACTTAAATACATAAAACAATATAAGTATATTTACAAAAGATAGCTATATTTGAATCCTCGTTCCGTTTTCTCAAAGATTTCTATACGTATACCTAGGGTATATGTACCCGTATCATACGCAGCTTCTAGATGTATTTACTATTGGTATATACCAATAAAAATCTGCTCCTTAGCAGCCTTAAATGATTAAGAAACATGTGGAACCAACCATTTGTCAAGTAGCATGAATTATTTAGCAAGAAAACAAAGTTAGGTATTTTTTTTTCCTTTATAACCTAAAAACGTTTTTATGCATGCACACCATTTCTTCACCCCATTTTCTTATACTTACACTTCCATTTCTCTCTCAAAATACTCTTAACTTCATACTTGATCATCTCCAAGCATTTTCCCAATCATTTAGCTTCAAAAACCTTACTTAAACACCATAAGAAAACCATACAAAAACACTTCAAGAAATCCTTCCAAGAACACAAACTTACTTCCAATCTTTCATCCAATTCCATCACCCTTTTGGTTCTAGCTTTTTACTCCTCTTTTACAGAAACCTTGTCCAAGGAACTTGAGGTAGTATCTATGTTCATAACCTTATTCGATTCATATATATATAGCTATCATATTTTGTGGTATACAATTTTAACAACAAGAACATAGTTTGAAAGTTTTCAAACTTGTTTGCAAACTAAATAGATCCTTCTAACTTAACTTTTAAAATACTTCAAGACCTGTAATATAACTTAAATATATGCTAACTTAACAAGGTATAACTTGGTTTTTCAAAGAATATCTTAAAAACTGTTTTTACGACGTCGGAGTGTAACCGGGGACTGTTTTGGGTTGGATAATTAAAAACTATCTTTAACTTTGAATTGGAGGTTTATGTTCTGGAAAAATGATTTTTACTATAAATATGTTAACACATAGAAATTTCATGATTTAATTCAAAGTATAGGTATTTTTAGAAAAATGGTCATTAAGTGTTATTTTTTTGTAACAAAAATGTTTAACTTCATAAGTTTCACTAAAGTTTCACCTATGCCGTGTGATTTTGAATACAAACCAAGGTATTTTCAGTTCATAGTCTTAAAGAGGGACTCGATCCAAGGAGATGGCAAGTTGAATCAACGAAAACGGATTTGTAACGAAGAAACTATGACCGAAACAAAATTGGTTATCCTAAACTTGTTTAACTTCGGGATTAATTGGGAAAAATTAAATAAATCACATATTTCTAAGATAACATGATATTTTATATATATGTACTTATAATTCAATTTTATATGGTTCAGGATCACCCGTAAACAACACGAGAAGATTAATCATAAGATCCCATGTTTGTACGCAACACGTCATTTGACAACACCGGTACTTTATGTACGCAACACGTCATTTGACAACACCGGTACCGTGGGTCAAGATTAATCTTGACCAATACATATACGATGGGGTTTTATTTATTTTGTTGGGGGTTTTATTTATTTCATTGCGGGTATATTAAACATCTAAAAATGAACCATTAAAATTGAATTACTAACAACGAGCTGCTAACTACGGACTAAGGAATTTTTCAAAGTATTAAAAGTATAACAAGTATATATATGTGACGTTTGTTTAAAAAGAAAAGGTATTGATATATTATATATGGATAGGTTCGTGATATCAACCGGAGACCAAGTCAAATTATATATATCTTCAAGACGAAAGTGAGTATATAGTCCCACTTTTAAACTCTAAATATTTCGGGATGAGAATACATGTATTTTATGTTTTACGTTATGGACACAAGTAACTGAAAAATATATTCTACGTTGAGTTGTACCACTGGCATACTTCCCTGCAGCTTGGTAACTAATATTTACAGCGGTATTGTAAACGCGAATCCTGTTGATAGATCTATCGGGCCTGACAACCCCAACCGGACTGGACGACCAGTATTCAACGGTTGCACAGTACTTCGTTTCGTGACTACACTTGGTACAGTGTAGTAAGATTTCATATTAAAGGGAATATGCGACGTGATTAATTGTTAAGTATGGTTACCAAGTGCTCAACCACTTAGAATATTTTTATTAAAATGTTTATATATGAAATCTTGTGGTCTATATTTATATCGCTGTCGACATTAAACCTATGTCTCACCAACTTTATGTTGACATTTTAAAGCATGTTATTCTCAGGTATGAATTAAGTCTTCCGCTGTGCATTATCTCGTACTAAGGATACTACTTGAGGCCATTAAGGACTTATATCATAAGGCGTTGCATTCGAGTCATTGAAGTTCATAGAGACTATTATTAAGTAAATGGCGGTTTAGGTCATTTGAATATTATGAAATGTCAGGCGAATATGTCAATTATGGATGTAACTATAGATTGTCTTTTAAGAATAAATGCAACGTTTGTAAGATGTATCATATAGAGGGCAAGTACCTCGCAATGTTATCAACTATTGTAATTCGTTTGTAATCAATATGGACAACGTCCGGATGATTAGTTTCGGATCCTTTCAGAAATTATGAATCAATACTTCGTTATTTGTTGATGTATGATGTTCGGTTCGTGGAATTCTTGTGAATTTCGCAAAGTACGAATGATGTTATCTGAAAACTTTCGGGTACATCGATGATGAAAGTGTGTCATAACCCGTCCTTAACCATAAGAACGTGTTAAATAACGTATGATTTCATTGCTAGGTATTGACCTCTATATGCGACATTTTTA